>NW_020885006.1:180226-189281 GCF_003945725.1 Corapipo altera | reverse complement strand
CAGCAGGCTCAGATTCCCGTTTGGAGCTGGCTCCCTTCTCCCTGCTTTCCCCTGGAAGAGACAGTGGCAGGGTGCAGGGTGAGTCGTGGCCGTGCTCTCAGCCAGAGCTTTACCTGCCAGGCACTTCCAACTCAGAGCCCCGGGAAGGGCTGTCTATGACTCCCGAACGCTGCCTGGGCACTCACCTCCCAAAAGCTCTGCTCCTGCTCCAAAGAGCCTTTCTGCAGGAAACATTGCAGCTGCTTTAGGAGAGAAACTTCTGCTTGACATTTCACACTGTTTGCAGGCTTCTACTGTTGCCCACATTTTATTAACAACAAATTTTTATCAACAGTTCCGTTAATAGACCTTTTTTTTTCCACGCCTACACAGGCATGTCATGGCTTTTATTTCATCCTCATTAAAAAGCCAAGCCAGGCCCCCAAGTCACTGGATTGGTGAACTCAAAGAAACCCTAATCCCTGCATTTCAGTGTGTGGAAAGAAATGTGTGTCCCAATTATGCAATCAGAGAACACTTTGACAAGCACAGTTTATACTTGGAGCTGTAAAACTACACATCACTGCTGCTCTATGGCTCTTCAAACAAAAAGCAGCTGACCATTAAAAGACTTAAATAAATCCTTTGCATTAACAGACCCCACCCCACTGCTCCAGCACCCAACTCACAATCCCACTGATTCCATCAATCACTGGAAAATAGGGAAAAAAGAGTTGTTACCTTTATTTTGGCTTTTTGGCATTTCCTCTGTTGTCTTCATGACTTCCTTCGGTTTGTTCTTAGAGATGAAACTGGTCTTTTTGTGGGATTTTTCACTACTAAGCATCTTCAAAATAAAACAATTTAATCTAAACCTAATTTAATCTCTTTTGCTCCAGGCTGAGCCCCCCCAGCTCCCTCAGCTGTTCCTGCTGCTCCAGCCCCTTCCCAGCTCTGTTCCCTTCCCTGGACATGCTCCAGTCCCTCCAGGGCTATCCTGCAGTGAAGGACCTCAGGATTTGAGGTGGGACCTCACCAACTGCCTGTCTGATACATTATCTTTCCAAAAACCCCAGTCTTTTTCCAGAACCAGTTCCCCATTGTCCCCATTTGACAGACAACAATTCCCTGACAGCACAGAGCTAAGGCAATTCTGTTAGTTTGTTTTACAATGTTTTTATCCTGCTCCCAAGGCTTCCTTCCCTTCCAGGTACCTCTGAGAGCTGCACCGGTTCCATTACACACCTTGCCAACTTTATTCATTCTATTTAAGACACACTCAAGCACCAACATGCAAAGGAACCTTACCAGGCTGAGATAATCCACTCCACCCTCTTCCAGGGTGACATTAAGGTTCTGATCCACAAAGGCTCGTTGCCCACACCAGAAGTTCATGGGGGGTCTGACCTGTCTCCCGCTGCGAGTGTAAACCCTGCTCAAGTCGTTCCCCTGGGAGCTGTGCCTTGGGGTGGTGTCTGCAGGGGAAAAGCAGGAAATAAGGGGCTTGTCCCAGACATTGCATGGAAAATTGAGCCTTGCACACTTCACAGGCAGTGTGGTGTTTAAACCAGACTACACGGACAATGTAAAACTCAGCCCAAGTGGTTCTTTTGAAAGTGTTCTGATTGGAAAAACAGCACTGAAGTGATCACCTTCACAGGTTATACCACCCTCTGTGAGGACTTTCACTCTGTTTACAAGGTTATAAATACTAGCAAAGTCATGGAGGGGGCAGGAATGATAAAGAGAAGTTGTCACACTGAACAGCTCCTTGTTGAGAGAAAAGGGAGCGAAAAATAAACGTGGATGATGAGGGACAAATAAATGGGAGTGAGGAGAGAGAAAAATAAAGGAGCTTTTATAGTGCTAGCAAGGAAATCTGATTGCAGCATCAAGAAACAGCACAGTGGAGCTTGGCCAAACCCCACTGGACAGAGAACCCAGAGAAAGGTGTGAGTTAAAGGCCAAAGCTGTCACCATCCACAAGGCTGGGACTGCTCTCTAAGGCCGAGCAAAACCAGGGGGCTCAACAGGCTGTGGCTTTACAGCAATTCCTTGGAAACAACACCAACATAAGGAGCTTTTCCACAACCCATTCCATCCACCCCCAGTTGTCTTTTCCAAAGGAAATGATTACCAAACACTCACAAGTGTTTTCATCATTCCTTGGCAATACTTCATAGGTGGTGTTCTTCATTCCAGGTTTCTTCTTTGAGCCTTCTGCAGTTTCCAACTCAGTGTCACTCTCTTCATCTTCATCCACACCACTGTTTTGTTTTCGGTCTTTCCTAATGATTTGGAGTTTAAGAAAAGAAAGAATAAGCATTTAAAAGAGCTGTTCCTTAACAAATGATGTAAAAGTGAAGCCTTCCTGTGGGCAGAAGCCCCTTGGCACAGCACAGCAGTGGCTTCACGCACACATCTGCAGCCTTTCACACTTCTCTGGTATAATGTTCTTAAACCCAAAAACTCAATGAATACTTTAAAGAACATTGCAATGAAGCAGAAATTACCTCCTCCTTTCCTCGAGGAACTCCTGGACATACTCCTTCCACCTCCTGGAAAAGCCAAACGTGAATCGTTTGATGAAGCGGTAGGGAAACCCTGGGGGGACAGAGGGCACATCAGCAACAGCTCAGCAAGACTTTCAATCACTGAGGGTAGAGAAAATATCCAGGACATTCAATCCAAAGATCAGAGGAACTGACCCAGCCAGTTCCATCCCAGCACAGTCCATTCACTCCCAGGCTTTAGGAAGCCTCTGCAGCACTCGAGCCACTCTGCTCACAAACCTATTGCTGTTACTTCCTCTCAGAATGGTAAAATGAAAGCAAATACAAGTATTTAGCAGAGGAACCAACAAAAACTTCAAGTCAGAGAGCGGCCAGGTCAGGTGTTTATCAAGCAGGTATCCCAGGAGTTAAGAAGGAAACACTGAAGACACAGACACATCTTTGGGCCCGAAGGAGCAGAGTGCAGGTGTGTTCAGTGAAAACCTGGGATCACACACCCAGGGCACACCTGTGTTAAGGGAAATAATGCCAAGGGCAGGGTCAGGTTGGATCTCACGGAAAGGCTCTTCCCCCAGAGGGTGTTTGGCAGTGGGCACGGCCCCAAGGCTGCCAGAGCTCCAGGAGGGTTTGGACAATGCTCTGATGGACAGGGGGCGATTGTTGGGGTGTCCTGGGCAGGGCCAGGGGTTGGACTGGATGGGCCTTGGGGGTCCCTTCCAGCTCAGGAGATCCTGTGATTCTAAGCATTCATTCATCTGTGCCACAGCTGATCTCTGTGCCCCTGGGGCTGCCTGGAAGCACTAACATGCAGCTCCTCACTGCAGAACATGCCAGAGAACAGGATCCCAGCCCAGCCCAGCTGTGTAGGTCCATCCCTCCCCTCCCCAGGGCAGCCCTGAGCAGTGGCAGTGCTGCTGTGCCCCAGCCCTCCCCAGGGCAGCCCTGAGCAGTGGCAGTGCTGCTGTGCCCCAGCCCTCCCCAGGACAGCCCTGAGCAGTGGCAGTGCTGCTGTGCCCCAGCCCTCACCTTCTCTCCTCATGGTGGCAGAGTCGATCTTGCCCTGCAGGAGGTAGAGGCTGCCCGAGGACGTCCTCAGCTGGTTGTGGGCCAGGCGCTCGGTGACAGCATTGCTGTGCCACAGCAGGCCCTTCATGTCCCTGGGGAGAGACAGAGCCTGAGCAAGGGGAACACAACCTTTCCTTTGCACAAAAGAAGGGGGTTTGACCTGGAGCTCTGCTGTTCCCAGGGGAGTGGCAGTGATGCACGTTTGCTGAGGGATGCCGGTGCTGGCAGGACATGCTCTGTGCTGCTTCCTTCCCCAGCCTGGAACAGGAACGGCTCTGGCCTTGTCTGGCCACCTCTTGCCCACACAGAGGAATTGCTCTGCACCATCCCTCGGTGGTGGGTGCCCCAGGCCGTGCCTGTTTTACACTACACTTCAACCACAAAACTGGGTCTTACTGGCGTTTGCCCTCCAGAGAAATCGCCGTGTTGCCTTCCATCACTTTAATCCTCCAGCTGCTCAGGCAGATGCTTTTCTGTTACAGAAACAAAAAAAAAATAAAGCATTTAAAGTTGTGTTTATCAGCCAGCACCTCCTCAGTGCTCAGATGCAGTAACAACATCCCTTCTCCTTGGCTACAAATCTTGACTGTTAAAGGCCACCTGATCCTTGTCTCAGTCAAAGCTCACCACGAAGGTGAATTTTTTTTTTAATACAGGAAACACATCAAACACACTTGGCCACGTGGGAGAACAAAACAAGTCACTCGCTTAATTTGCAGGGACTGCAATCCCAGACTCCTCCAGAGAACAAGGGAAACTCAAGCCTCAGGCAGGTGTGCTCGTGCCAGGTTTCCAGGGAATCACAGGGATGCTTCCAGATACACTGCTCTCCATACAGAAAGGTGGGAATACTGCCAGGCTGCAGACTGCTCTCCTAGGAAAAGATTCTGGTCCCACTTGATTCAAAAGGAGTCCAGATGTTCTGTAGGAAAGCCAAGCACATTCATGGATTCATCCCTAGCCTAGAGCTGGGAAAGGTCTCTCCTCCTTGGATCTGACTGGGCAGCCAAGAGCTGGAACCAACACTGGGACTCTTTCACCCCACACTGTGGCTTGTGCACAGTAAACCAAAAGGGCCTCTTTTACACCAAAAAAAACCCCAAAACCTGAACATTTGGAGTAACTCATCTTGGAGTAAGGTAAAAAAGAAATATTTTTGATGGGAAAATTTACCAGTAAAATCTAAAGAAACAGTGGTTTGTTCTCTTCTGAGTGCTCCTTGCTTTTAACAAGAAAAACCACAACCATGAGCTACACACAGCCCAGAGGAATCTCTCTTTCCCCTAAAGGATTAATTTCTCCCACCTCTTTGTCTGCTTTGCCAGCAGGTTGGTCAGTACAAGGTTTGTCCACAGGGTCCTCAGGCTTTTCTGTCAGCTTCTGCTTCTTTGGAATGTGGACTGTGGGACTAGACAGCATAATGCTGCAGAAGCACCGGGAGGGCTTTGGGGAATTACTCTCCACGGTCTTTTCCACTCCCAGAGCAGCTTGTTTTTCACTGGGCTGCAACTCCCTTCTGTCTCGATGAAGCTCTGTACGTTTTGCTCCTCCATTTCCCCACTTCTCTGTTGCCTGATCCCCGTTTTTCGAAGGGGTGGAATTTACATTCAGAAAACTAGTGCCTGCACTCTGAGACATTTCACCCTCGGCATCTATTGGTTCCACAAGGAAAACGTCCACATCATCCTCCTTGTTGGTGTCCACTTCCTCGGGAGGCTCAGTCCTGGGCTGCTCAGCACAGGCAGCTCCGACTGAAGGCTCCTCCGTGGCTGTGGAAGGAGGGATGTTCTGCTGGATGGGCTTTGAAGGCGTTGGATCTGCACATCAGAAAAAAAACCAAAAGGTGCAACAAAGAAGTTAGTGATATTTAAGCACTGGAACGGGCTTGTGGTGGAGCCCTTGGGGACACGGGGCAGTGGTGGCCTTGGGATGGTTGGACTCGATGGGGTCAGAGGGCTTTTCCAGCCTCACCAGTGCCTTGGTTGTGTGAGCCAAGGAAGGCTGTGAAGTGTTTCCCAGGGCAGCCCCCAGTACCTTTGTGCTGCTGCTGCTGCTGCAGTTTCTCCTTTATGCGCAGGAAGAACTTCTGGGGGGTCTCCAGCACAGGGGGCTCTGTGGCAGGTGGGGCCTGAGGGACCCGTGGGAACACTGACCCTGCAAAGCAACCACAGGGAAAACCTCCTTGGTCTGGGGAACAGAAACATTCTGGGGGGATGTGGTTTGTTGAGATGCTTATTAAAATACCCCACAAAATCCCAGTTGGGTGGGAAGGGACCTCAAAGCCCATCCAGTGCCAACCCTGCCATGGGCAGGGACACCTTCCACCAGCCCAGGTTGCTCCAACCTGGCCTTGGACACTTCCAGGGATCCAGGGGCAGCCACAGCTTCTCTGGGAATTCTATTCCAGGGCCTCCCCACCCTCGTTATAAAAAGGGTCACACTCAGCTCCATGTCACCTGCAAACTCCCTGAGGGTGCCCTGGATCTCACTGTGTCTGTAATGAAAAAACTAAAGGTGCACTGGCAAAGCCATCAGGGAAATACCCCAGTGGGATTTCACACCCAAACAAGTTTTCCATGAACCTCCCTCCCTTATGTACCGGCTGTAGGAGCAGTTAAAGCAACTGTTTGGTTTGATGTTTAGTCACCGAGTGGCTTTGAAGGTGTTGCAGTGGGTCAGTCCCACTCACAGACACAAGGCAGGGAGCAGTCAGAGCCAGACTGGGGCAAAGGCAGTGACAACAGGACAGGAGGGAATCCTCTGTCAGGAGCAGGGAAATCAGCTGTGCCACACACACCTTTCAGCACTAAAAATCCCACCATTCCAACCTTTCTGTTTAACCCCAGCCATCAGGGGGACAACAAGTGCTGGCTGCCAATGTTTTCTACCCCCACCAAGGTGCACTGGCACCTTCTGCAGAGCCTGGATGAGCCGTGAGCAGGACACACAGGGACAGTGTTCACACCTGGGACAGCTCTCCCGTGGAACAACCATTGTTTCCCAGGTGTGACCAGGCTCTGTTCTGCTGGTCCCTGGTTCATGGAGCTTCGCAGGGTTTGTCCTCTCCATGGTCCTTCCAAGGAGGAAGGATTCAGACTAACTGGCAAAGCATTGAGAGTTCTTCCCCGCAAACAGCTGACCCCAGTGTGTTCCAGAATAACCAAAACTCTTCTGGAAAAGGAGCTATTAATAATTCCTGTCATTCAGGCTATGGATTGATGTAAGCAAATAATTAAAAGACTTATGAAAATGTGACAACCGGGGATGTCACTGCAGCACAAGTGAACTGAACTCAGAATTACAGCTCTGTACCTTCTATTCCAAGTGTTTGGAAGGAAAACAAACCATTCTCCGGGAGTCACTGAGAGCCCGTGGCACTCACCATGTCCTGGCCGGGCGATGCCCCGGCCCTGCCCAGTGCCGGGGGTCAGGATCACGTCGGTGGCATGGCTCTGCCCGGTGCTGTGGGTCAGGATCCTGTTGGTGCCCTGGCTCTGCCCGGTGCTGTGGGTCAGGATCCTGTTGGTGCTCTCACTCTGCCCGGTGCCGGGGGTCAGGATTACATCGATGGTGCCCCGGCCCTGCCCGGTGCTGGAGGTCAGGATCCTGTTGGTGCCCTGGCTCTGCCCGGTGCCGGGGGTCAGGATCACGTCGGTGGCACGGCTCTGCCCGGTGCCGCGGGTCAGGATCCCGTCGGTGCCTTGGTTCTGCCCAGTGCTGGGGGTCAAGAGGATCCCTTCGGTGGCACGGCTGTGCCTGGTGCGGCCCTGCTCAGTGCCGCGGGTCAGGATCCCGTCGGTGCCCTGGCTCTGCTCAGTGCCGCGGGTCAGGATCCCGTCGGTGCCCTGGCTCTGCTCAGTGCCGCGGGTCAGGATCCCGTCGGTGGCACGGCTGTGCCCGGTGCCGCGGGTCAGGATCCTGTTGGTGTTGGTGCCCTGGCTCTGCCCGGTGCCGGGGGTCAGGATTACGTCGATGGTGCCCCGGCCCTGCCCGGTGCTGGGGGTCGGGAAGATCCCGTCGGGGCCGGTGCGGCCCTGCCCGGTGCCGCGGGTCAGGATCCCGTCGGTGCCCTGGCTCTGCCCGGTGCCGCGGGTCAGGATCCCGTCGGTGCCGCCCCCGCGGCCCCGCTGCCGCTCCGCCCGCTCCTTCATCCGCTGGAAGATCTTGGCCGGCGTCTCCTGCCCGGGCGGCTCCGGGGCGCGGCGCTTCGGCGGCTGCTCTGCCGCGGGCCCGGCCCGGCCGTGCGGGACATCCCGCGCCCCCCGCCACGGCCCCGCGGGCGGCGAGTCCTGCCCGGCCGGGACAGCGCCCTGGGCCTGCAGGAGCTCCTTCAGCGGCGTCAGCGTGCCCTCGGGGACGCTGCTCAAAGGCACCGAGCGCACCGGGGGCTCGCCCCGGGCGCGGCGGCGGCCGGAGGCGGCGATCATGGCCCGGGTCCTCCCGGTCCCTTCACGGCGGTCCCGGGTCAGCCCCGTCCCCTCAGGTGGATCCCGGGTCAGTCCCGTCCCCTCAGGTGGATCCCGGGTCAGTCCCGTCCCCTCACGGCGGGACCCTCACGGTGTGTCCCTCACGGCGGGTCCCTCACGGCGGGTCCCTCATGGCGGTCCCGGGTCAGTCCCGCCCCCCCAAAGGGGCCCCGCGCTCAGATTCGAGCGCGGCCGCGCGCGCGCGTCACGGAGCCGCGACCATCGCGCAGAGTCAGAGGGGTGTTTGGAAAGGACCCCCTGGAGGGGCGCCATTGGAACAGGCGGGGCAGGAAGGGTCCATGCCGGGACTCCCCCCCGTTCCGGCGCGGTGGTTCGACCCGCGCTGAAGGCGGGCTCCGCGGCCGTTAGAGCTGAGGGCGGCTCCCAGGGGCGGTCCCGGCTCCCAGGGGCGGTCCCGGCCCGGAGAGGCGGCTCCGAGGGGCGGCCCGAGCTCCAGGGGGGCGGCCCGGTCGGGGCTCTCCGGCAATGGCTGAAGCGCAGGCGGTGCCCAGAGGAGCCTTCCCCGCGGGCTGGAGCAGCAGCCGCGTCGGGAGGAAGGAGGGCGGGCGGGCGGAGCAGCGGCTGCTGACGCCCCTCACACGGACAGAGCCCGCGGACAGCGTGTGCCGGACGCAGGTAAATAAATAAATAACAGCCACGTGCGAGCAGCAGCCCGGCTGAGCCCACTGTAACCGCGCGTTAAATAGGGGGGTTAATCAGAGCGCTGGAAACCTGTCCTGGCTGGAAGATTCAGTGGTAAGGTCTCGTAGTTCCAAGTGGGAAACAAGGCAAGCTACTCGAATAACACGTTAAAAACTACCCAGTACTACATGAATAACACGCAATGAACAGAAATCACAGGTGCACCCAGCAGCCCAGCGCTGACGGGCAGCCACAGTGGGATCAGCTGTGGGATCAGGTGGGTCTGGCGCTCACATTAGTCCCATAAGCGGGTTAGAGATTCACCTCCGGGGGAGACATTACTTTGGTGTGTGCCTGTTGGTAACAAATAGCTGCTTTAAAAAAAATAAA
>NW_020885006.1:167114-180216 GCF_003945725.1 Corapipo altera | reverse complement strand
GGTGTCAGTGTTCCACGGGTGTCTGTGTTACGGATCACAGGTAGGTGTGTGTCAGGGGAGGGGGGCAGGAGCTGGAAGGAGGAGAGAAGAGGTCTCTGCAGGCACCGGGGAGGAGGGAAGGAGCAGGTGGAACAGTTAAAACAGGAATGGAGGGGAAGGGCTGCGTTTAGATTTCACAGGAGTTGCCGTGTGTCTGACCGTGGTTTGTGGTCCCCTGGCTCCACACAGCTGGCACGGCTTCACTGGCTCCTCCCTAAGAAGCACAAATCCCCCCGTTCGACCCACAGTTTCCTCCTTATCTCTGACAATAACTTAGTGCTCCCATAGTTTCTTGGGTACTTATCAGCTCAGCTTCTGCCTGAATCAGCAAAAGCAAAGGAAATTTGCTTTGCTCCAGTTCTTTGCAGCAGCCACCACAGTGCTTCCTTTCAGGAGCAAAAACGGATCCACACAAAGTCAAGGGAGTGGAAATTCTTTTTTTTTTCTGGTGACAAAGCATGTGTGTGAGATTTGTGGCTGTAATTTAGGCAGTTGTAGAATTCTTATTATAATTTTTTTTAGCATGACTAAGCGAGTCCCCTCTTGTCTGTACCACCTGATGCCAGTGAGGGTTCCTGCACAGAATTCCAGAATGGGTTGGGTTGGAAGGGACCTTAAAGCTCATCCCATTCCACCCCCTGCCATGGGCAGGGACACCTTCCACCAGCCCAGGCTGCTCCAACCTGGCCTTGGACACTTCCAGGGATCCAGGGGCAGCCACACCTTCCTTGGGAACCTTTCCCCGGGCCTCCCCGCCCTCCCAGCCCGGAATTCCTTCTGAAATCCTATCTAAACTTATTCTCTGCCAGAAAAGCTCTTTTTTTTTTTTTTTTTTCAGAAATAACATTTCTTGTGTAATTTTTAAGCTTTTTTGCTGTTTTGTTGTTCCATAAAGGAAGAGATGAGGTTGATTACATAGAGGGAAAAAGGCTAATCCAGACTAAGCAGAGAAAGCTGTTGAGGAAACAAGAGTTAATGTGACTGTTGAGTGTGTGGCTGCAGCAGCAGCTGTGTGTGCCCAGCAGAGCTGGTTCTGGGGAGAGCAGCTACACCTGGAGACAATTAGATAATCCATAAAGTGCAAATTGGGTTCCAGGTCACACCTCCAAGTGACTTGTGAGCCTTCTCAGCTTGTTGTGCTGCGGGTCTAAAAGGAAACCCATTGTATTTTATTAGGGATGTATCCATGTTAATCTCAGGAATTGCCAGGAAGGACCTGAAATTGGGCATCCTGATGGTTCTGTTTGGGGAAACTGCGGATGCCAACCGAAATCTGCCTGGAAAAATGGGATTCCTAATGGGACAGATCATGGTTGCATTACAAAGGGTTTCCCAAGGCCCTCTGTCACACCTCCTCCCTCTTCAGTTCCCCGTGGAGATGCACTCCACAGTCCATGCTGCTGGAGCTTCCTGGCTTGGCTGGTGTAAGTTATTTGGGCAGCAGCTGCAGAAACACAAGCCAGAAAGTCTGGGTGAAGCACATAAAGCCCAGTAACCTCAGTCAGGTCACTACAAGTGTGTGTGAAAACAGAAAAAAAACCCACCAAAACAGCACTTGCATGCTGTTTGGCTGAGGGGTCTGTGCTTTTCCATGTTTTTTCATGGAAATGTTTAAGGTTTTTTTTTTTCTTTTTTGGGAAGGCGCTTTTGACAGGTCCTGCCAATGAAGCAATCCTATAAATTATATATACATGTAATAAGTATAGAGACATAGGAATAAATGTCTGGAGTTTGCCCTTCTTTCAGATTTTTGAGATCTTAAATCCATTAATTGTATGGCTGGAAAAAAACCACCCCTAATGCTTCTTTTGTTTGGGGTCGGTGGAAGAAAACCACATTTCATGTATTTATACATATACAGGTCTGTACAGGCTCAGTCATTACTGGCTTTAAAATGCAGAACAGCCTTTGTTAAACCTGTTTAAACCTTTCCCTGCTGCAAATTGCTGATGCCAGTTTGGGCTCTGGTCTCACTCTTTCTGATAGGACTGAGGGATGGTTTTGGTCACAGAGGTCATTTCTTGCCAAACAAGCTGGGTGACTTTCTCCAAACAGAAAGAGCTGAAATGAGGTTTGATCTGTGACTTCCAATGTACCTTTGGGATCTCCCAACAATCATTGTTACCTTTGAGAGGTTGGATATTGTTTGTTTGGAAAAACATTGGATTTATGAGCAGGTACAATAATTTTTATACCGTTTCTTACTATTTGCTCCGGGTCTCTGGGCAGACACGTGAGGAGGCTCTGCAGGCTGTGCTTCCAGCAGTGGGGATGTGGGATTTACTGTTTGGGGCCTGAGTTTTGCTCTCAGTGTATCAGCAGTGAATCCATTTGCATTCATCCTGCCCCTGCTTATTTAGTCATTTTGCTGGGAATGCAAATGCCTTCGTGCAACTAATTTGTTTTGCTGTGCAAGGTTTGCCCTTTATTTGAACTTTATTCATGGCTGGAGAGATATTCTATGGAATAATGGACTGGCAGCTGGGATACCATGGCCTGTGTTAACCCCTGAGGTCATCGAGTCCAGCCAGCACCGTGTTCACCCCTGAGCCGTGTCCTCGAGTGCCACATCCACAGGTGTTTTGGACACTTCCTGGCCCAGGTTGCCCAGAGAAGCTGTGGCTGCCCCTGGATCCCTGGAAGTGTCCAAGGCCAGGTTGGAGCAGCCTGGGCTGGTGGAAGGTGTCCCTGCCCATGGCAGGGGTGGCACTGGATGGGCTTTAAGTCCCTTCCCACCCAACCCATCCCGGGCCTCTCAGCCCCGTGGCCGGGTCGCCCACTTGTCCTGCTGCCGCCCGTGGTACCTGCACTGCCGGGGGCTCCTCACTGAGGGCGTTTCCCGCTGCATCCCGGTGGGAAGGGCTGGCTCACGAGCATTCCGGGGGTGCCGGGGAAGGAGGAGCCCCGTGTGCCGTGCGGGCTGTGTGATGTGGAGCAGAGCGCTGGTCTCCACGAGATGGCAGGAGCTCCCTTCCCGCTTCCCGGCCTCGGGAGCGGGCGCTGGCCAGCACAGGCTCTTCCTGAAGCGCTCGTGTGACAGCATCGTTATCCACGGCGCTCACGGCTCCAGCACTTCGCTGTGCCCCAGCTGCGGGAAAACGAGCCGCGTGGAGCCCAGCTGAGCCCAGCATTCCCTGCCTTTGGAAAGCTGAGCCTCCTGCACACACACGGTGCAGCGCCGCTGCTCCCGCTCTCACGGGTCTCCAGACGGGAGAGAAGTGTTCTGGCCACACTGTCGGAATTTTGGTGCCATCTGGGCCACAGAAGTGCCTTTCCCAGGGACAGCACCCAGGGAAGGGCTGGAGCTGTGCCAGGGCAGGGTCAGGTTGGATCTCAGGACAAGGTTCTTCCCCCAGAGGGTGGTTGGCACTGCCCAGGCTCCCCAGGGCAGTGGGCACAGCCCCAAGGCTGCCAGAGCTCCAGGAGGGTTTGGATGATCCTCTGGGGCACAGGGGGGGATTGTTGGGGTGTCCTGGGCAGGGCCAGGGGTTGGACTGGATGGTCCCTGGGGTCCTTTCCAGTTCAGGATATTCCATAACTCTATGAATGATTTTTGATCTGATTAAGAAACCACCCACAGCTCTTAGGGACTTGTTCCAGTGCGTGTCACCTCAGTGCTCAAACTGCCTTCCCTCCTACCTGGAATGGCTTTGCTCCCTTCCTCAGCTGGTAGGAAGAGCAGTATCCCTTAGGAACATCAAGGACTTCTGAATACCTGCTTTCAGTCCTGTCCCACTGCTGCCATAAGCTCATTTTTAAACTACCTTCTTATCTTTCCCGTTGCCATACTGTTGCTGTTGGATTGCATTCCTTACTATTTCCTCTAGTGCTTGGCTGCTGCCCTCTTGTTTCAGTGTCAGCGTGTTCCTGGCTAATTCCTCCCCCTGCATCTCGTGCTGGCCCTGCCCTTTCCCCCACCGATTGTGTCCCTGGTGTGTCCCTGGAGGGCAGTCACACCTGTCCCAGCTGGAAGCACTGAGCCCTGCCACTGCTGCTTCTGCACCAGTTTGTCTTGGAATTTGGGATCTGAAGCTTTGCTTGCACAGGTGCAGGAAGAATTTCACATCCTCACGGTGAGCACCTTTCCCTGCACGCCCTCAGATGCTTGAATGAGAGTTTCCAGCTTGGTTATTAATTACAATTCTGGCACAGGATGTTTCTGTAGGGCGTTGAAGTCTAGTTTTTATTAAATCCAATCAGTTTTTCAATGTCCTGGTAATTAATCTGCCACCCAAACCCCAGCCCTCCCAGCCTGCCTCATGTTGCCTGTCTGGTTTGGCACATTAAACGTTCTGCAGCTCACGAAAATGGCTTTAAAGTTTCCTGAAAGTTATCTGTGATTAGCTGAGTTTGGGGGTGGTTCATAATCTTGTTTAAACAGTCATTGTTGACTGGGAAATATCTTGTTGCTACCATCAAAAATGAAGATCGTACTCAGCATCTTCACAAGCACAAAGGATGGATATTTTATGCATTCTCTAGTACTAAAAGTTACTGTATTCCTTCCCAATAACAGATCCGAGCTATTGAAATAACTTCATTATTATTCTTTTACAACATCCTTGTTGTCCTTTACCTTCTTGGGAAGGATTTATTTTTACTTGTCTCTGTCACTTTTCTTACATTTTGAGTGTATTTCATAAGTGATCCCTTTGAGTAACCTCCACTGATTGCAAGGCAGCACGTCTGATTTTTATTTGGGAGACAGATTTATTATTCCTGTTTTTAGGAAACAGCACACTGGGAGTATGGAGTGTCCTGGGTTTGGCTGGGATACAGGTAATTTTCCTCCCAGGAGCTGGTGCAGGGCTGTGGTTTGGATTCAGGATGAGGATAAACCACAACACAGAGTCATTTCCCTGGGACGTGAAGTGGCTTCCCAGTGTCATAACCTGTCCCAGGACTTGGCAGGAAGTTATGCAAGAGTAAAAAGGAGTTTAAAAATTCTCGTGGCTCATAATTAGGGCTGAGTTGCAGAATCTGAGTGTTGCTGCCTCTCCATTCATGGAAGAGAACTCACCTGAGAAGTCACAAATGTATCAAAACTCGTGTGTTTGAACAAGCCCCTGACCCAAAAAAGGGCAAACCAGGGCAGAGCTTTGGGCAGAGTCCTGTGTTTTTCCTGTCTTTTCTCTTCACTGTGGCCTGAGCCGCTGCTGGAAAGACTCCCTGTGTAATTCCCTGCCACCTCAGCTCTGCTAATTGGAAATAGGAATAAACCCAGTTTGCCTCAGTTGTTTAAGCCACGAGCTGGTAATTCCATTCTCTCTTGGAGTGTTTCTGCAGTGGTTCTGAGGTTTAACCTAATCTGCATTAATGCTGCCTCTTAGCATTGGTTTAGGAAGGAGACCAAAAACCCACACGGAGCTCCAAAGGGCTGTTATGGAACAGTGGCTGGCAGAGCACTGGAGATCCATCCTTTATAGGGAATAATAAATGTTAATGCACTCCTTAGCATTTCAATGTCATGATTAAATATTCCAGAACCTTCTTAATTGAATATTTTATATTCGTGCAAATGGCCTTGATCCTCACCACGGCATACTAATTCCAGGGGAAGGGAGGGAGCACAGGCTCCCAGTCCTGCAGGGAGACCCTGCAAACAGGGCTTCTGCATTAATGTGCTCCTGGGCAAGTTCCTTGGCACGAGGCAGCGATGTGGAGGTGATGTCAATGCCTTTGCACTTGGGGTTGTGGGGTTCCAGGGCCACAGAGTTGGTTTGCTGTTGGTTTTGTCAGTAAGGAAGTGTCTGAGGGGATTAAAATTCCACAGGTAGCAGCCACCATCCTGTCAGGGACACCAGTGGGGTGAATCTGGAGTGGGGAAAAATCACCTTTTTCCTCATGCTACAGTTTAAGGAAGTGTCAGACTCCTGTTCCTCTAAAGCCAGCAAGACTTGGAAGGTTTCACCTAATTCATGACCCTGCTCAGGAGATGGTGGGGAGGGGCTGAGGGAGCTGGGGGGGCTCAGCCTGGAGAAAAGGAGGCTCAGGGGGGACCTTCTGGCTCTGCAACCCCCTGACAGGAGGGGGGAGCTGGGGGGGGTCGGGCTCTGCTCCCAGGGAACAAGGGACAGGAGGAGAGGGAACGGCCTCCAGCTGTGCCAGGGGAGGCTCAGGTGGGACAGGAGGAGGAATTTGTCCCTGGAAAGGGTGGTGAGGCCTTGTCAGGGGCTGCCCAGGGAGGTTTGGAGTGCCCAGCCCTGGAGGTGTCCCAGGAAGGCCTGGCCGTGGCACTCAGTGCTCTGGGCTGGGGGACAAGGTGGGCATCGGGCACAGGGGGATCCATGGGCTGGGAGGGCTTTTCCAGCCTCAGGGATTCTGGAATTCCAAATTTCCTGATGTAGTGCTCTCCTGGCAGAGCTCCAGTGCAGCATGACCAGGAGCAGATGTTGTTATAAATTTCAAATGCATTCCTTCCTTCACTCTTCCTCTTCCTCACATTTGAACAAGAATAATAAATAAAAAATAACCAAGTCATTAAGATTCTGTAGGAGGCCGATTCTACCCCTTCTTTTGTGAGGGTGAGGTTCATCCATCCATTCATGGTGAAACTTAGTGTCAGTTGTACAGTTTTTATAGTCTAACCACAGTTTTATGGCTGCACCAGCTTTCTGTCCAGCGAGACCAAGCACTGGTGGCATCTCCTTCCTTTCCACCTCTCCTGTTCAGATAAAATCTGATTTAACTGCAGCACTTGTGAGACAAGGAGAATAAAACCTGTTAATAAAATTATTTTCCAAGAGTGTTGACATCCCAGCTGGCTGGAGCTCCCTGGGCCTGGGAATTACACAGGCTGATGGAAAATGAGGAGCCGAGAGGAGAGCGCTAATGCCGGGAGAAGGGAGGCAGATGGCACTGTGGGTTGCTATGGCTACTCCGGCCGGGTGGCTCCCTTTGGATGGCTGCATTCCAGAGCCGTGGGCGCTGTCCTGACCGAGGGAGGGCCGGTCCCAGGCACCCCTTGCTGCCCCAGTAGCACCAGTTAGGCTGGGAGGGCCTGGCAGGGCACTGGGGGTGCAGTTCCCCCCGGGAAGGAGGAGCATTCCCACTGAGGGTCCCTCAGTCCCACCAGTGCCACAGTGCCCTGGGGGAGCAGGGAAAATGGTCGGGTCTTTAGGACCATCATGTTTTGGGGAACTCAGTCCATTTAACTGTTCCTTATGCAGAATTTGGGCAGAGCCTGTGATTGCAGTGATCCCTGTTACTGATCCTTCTTCCTGTTAGAGCCTGGGGATCACTGTGCTGGAGGAGATAATTCTGACACTTGTGTTGCTAAAGAACTTCAGGAAGAGATGCCCCTGGGAGCTGGAGCAGTGACTTTGTCTGATATTACACTGCTGAAATACAGAGCCAGTGATCTGTGCCTTCTGTGGTGCTGACACCAGTGTGATCCTGTCTTCTGGAATGTTCCAGGCCAGGTTGGACAGGGCTTGGACCAACCTGGGCTGGTGGAAGGTGTCCCTGCCCATGGCAGGGGTGGCACTGGATGGGCTTGAAGGTCCCTTCCCACCCAAACCAGTCTGGGATTCTGTGATTATTAAAACTAAGTAAAGAAAGAATATCCACCTCTCCTGAGGAAACACAAACCTATAAATTAGTTGTGAGGAATTGTCAGATTTCTGGACTTTGCTCAGCATTCTCTAATTAATTCTTGTTACTCCCTTTGCTTTCATAACTCATTTTTATTAAACCCAACATCTGTTGTCTGTTTGAAGTTGATGAAAACATTCTTTAATTGTTTTCTAACACTGTTATTAAATTTCCAAATGCAGCAGTAGCACCACAGGAATATCCTTCCTCCTTTTTCCTGCTCCCAGGAGCCAGGAGGAGCTCCAGTGTGGGGAGAGGCTGCCCAGGGCAGGGGTGGAGTCTCCTTCCCTGAGGGGATTTAAAATCCTTGTGGATGTGGCACTTGGGGACATGGGGCAGTGGTGGCCTTGGCAGTGCTGGGGCTGGTTGGACTCCATGGTCTCAGAGGGCTTTTCCAACCTGAGTGATTCCAGCCCAAACCGGTGTGGGATTCTATGAAAGTCAGCACTGCTGATGGGCAGGTAATCGAGAACAGGAAAGGAGCAGAATTTGAGTATTAGACCAGCTAGAGAAGGTTACTGGAATATTCTCTGGCTTCTTTTTCAAGAATTAGCACCAGGTGTAAAAGGAGACTGTGAAATTTTAGCCTTTCAGAGGGTGCAGAGGGGAAGGGTTCTGTGTCAGGAAGTGGCAGATGCTTCCTGTGAGTGCTTGTATTCTCTGGAGGGCTCTGGTGCAATGAAGCCAAGCCCTTCCCTGTCAGCAATGCCCCTGCCTGGCCTGGTGCTGCCCTTGGAGCCCCTCCCAGGGCTCCCTCCTGGCCCCATCCAGGCAGGAGCTCTCCTTTGGTGGATCCAGGTGCTGACGGGTCCGGTCTGTGTTTGCCTGCCGAGCAGAGCATCCCTTGGAAGGCCTCTTTCCTCAGGGTTTGTGGGTTAAACTGGGCAAACAGCTCCCTGCCTCTGCAGCTGGGAAGGATTTCAGGGCATTGCAGCTTCATGGTCCGTGCTTTTCCCTGGAATTATTGCTTTGCACCCCCCTGAAATCTCCATGTAGCTCAGCTTTCACTCGCAGTGTTCCCTGTGAACGTGGAGAGCAGGGGGAGCAGAGCTGAGGGAGCAGGAATGTGCCATTAGTTCTCTCCCCAGCCTTGAAATGTGGGATGCAGGCAGGACTGGCTGTGTGTTCCCAGAGCTGGGAGCTGAGCCCTCCCTGTGTGACAGCTGCCATGCTCTGGAGTGGGATAGGGATCCTGGGACAAGTCCCTGACTCTTGGTGTCCCCCCTGGGCTGCTGGGGTGGAACTGGGTGTTTGAACATGCCAGGCCAGGCACCACTCCTGAGGGAACAGGGCCCTTTCCAAACAAAACAGGAAGGCACTGATGGGAATTGGATCTCTTGGCAGTTCTTCCCCCAGTAGGGAAAACCATCCTTCCCTATAGTATATTCCCTGCTCCTGCAAAAACAACATCACCTGAGCTGCACTGATGACACTTCCCTTCCAAGGTCTTTATTCAGAGTGACATCTGGCATGGTGAGGAGATTGTTTCATCCTTATGGTCTCATCTCAGTGTATTCTCCCTTCCCAGATGATGTGCAGGATGATCATTTGTAGATCATCAGGGTGTTTGCCCCTTAAGACTGGGAAAGAGCTGTAAAACCAGTTCTTAGGGAGTGACACGGGTGTTCTTGTGGTGTGGGGAGGGAGGGGGGAACAAGGAGCTGACTCTTCCCTCTGGAAGTGCCACTGGTGCTTCTCCAGCCCCTGTATTCCCAGCTGGGCCTTCTGGAGCCTTTCTACAGCCTTGGCCACAGTAAAAATCAAAGAAAGAATCCAGTGCTCCCTGTCAGTGCTAAGTCACATTGCTGAGGGATCTCTCACCACCTCGTGCCATGAAATGACAGTAAGATCAGCCAGGTTTTATTTGCCCACTCTCTGGGAGACAAAGTCAGTTTTACCTGATATTCCATTTCTGCTGCCCACGTTGAAGGAATCATTAATGTAATTAACAGGCAGTGCTGTGGCAGTGACAGCTTGGAAATGCCAAACTGCTGAAGTTTTTATGGGAAAGATCCATCCCTGTGCAAGCTGGGGAGCTGCCCTTGCTGGCTGCTCTCCCTGGGAAAAGAAAGGCAAGAAACTGTTCTTGTGCCATAAAGGAAAAGTAGTTTTGTCGTTTGAAGGATTTGGGAGGTTTCCAAATTGTTCTGTTAAGAAGCAGGGAAAATAAATATGTATTGTAAAATGACTTGAATTTGGGCTGGCACTAAAACTCCCCATAGAGCAAGGATCCTAAAAACCTGGGAGAACTCCAAGCTGGGAATGGACAGGCATTGCTGTCTCCATGAGCTCCATTCCTCTGGGAAAAGAGGAAATGATTTTGGCAATGGCACCATGTAATGAGCAGTTTATTGCTGCAAGAGCCCTGTAATGCAGATACTTGAGTGTGCATTTCCCACACACATCCTGCCCCAGGGGGATCCAGGGGCACTAATCCTGCTTCCCAGTGTCTTTGAGAAAGGGAGCCTGGTGAGGGGTACAAGAGGGACCATCCCAAATTCCCTCCACACCAGCTCCTCCGAGTCCCTGCCTGCCCCGGCAACTCCAGGATGCAATTTGCTACCAGTAAGTACAGGAGCAGCAAGTCAGCCTTGGAAGTTTATTTATAGATCCCTGAGATGCACAGTTCTTGCATTCTGTTAACAAGGGCAGGAACAGGAGGAATGTTTGATCCAGGGCTGCAGAAAATGCCGTGAATTTTTCCTGGAGGCTGCACTGGTTTAACCACTGACAAGTGATTAATGATTCACTCCCGGAGCTTCACTGCTGCCTTGTGTAAGGCCTGTGTGCTTGACCACCTCCTGCTCATGGGACACAGGCAGTTGGTCTTGTTTGTGACAATTAATCCAAGTGTTCAGCACCCCCAGAGTTGCCATGAGCTGTGAAACAGGGATTATCCATCTGGAGAACATGTGCTGACACAGCCAGTCCTGCGAGGGGACGAGGCCAGGGCTTCCTTCTTTCTTCTCCTGGTCTTCTCTTCCCGTTTGCAGTTGTTTGGCCACTGCTTTAGGTTCCAGGGCTGAAATGATCTCTTTGGGCTTCCTGTCACTGCTGGTCCTGGGGAGCATCCACCAGTGATCCCAGGAGAGAGTGGAATTGCTCAGATTGTTGCTCCCACAGTCAGCACCGTACTCAGCAGGGTCCTGCTGACTCTTCAGCAGAGTTTTGTTAACTTTTTAAAGGCTTTTCCTTTTCTTTAATGTTCTTCCCACCACTTGTTCTGCTCTGTCACAGACCTCTTGTGTAGGTGTCACAGACTCATGGAATCACTGAGGTTTGGAAGAGTCCCCCCTGTGCCCGATGCCCACCTTGTCCCCCAGCCCAGAGCACTGAGTGCCACAGCCAGGCCTTCCTGGGACACCTCCAGGGCTGGGCACTCCAAACCTCCCTGGGCAGCCCCTGACAAGGCCTCACCACCCTTTCCAGGCAGAAATTCCTCCTCCTGTCCCACCTGAGCCTCCCCTGGCCCAGCTGGAGGCCGTTCCCTCTCCTCCTGTCCCTTGTTCCCTGGGAGCAGAGCCCGACCCCCCCCAGCTCCCCCCTCCTGTCAGGGGGTTGCAGAGCCAGAAGGTCCCCCCTGAGCCTCCTTTGCTCCAGGCTGAGCCCCCCCAGCTCCCTCAGCTGCTCCTGCTGCTCCAGCCCCCTCCCAGCTCCCTTCCCTTCCCTGCACACGCTCCAGCCCCTCCGTGTCTCTCTTGTCTGAGGGCCCGGGTTGATGTGCAGTGTGCTCCCTGCTGCATCCCCCTGTGTGGGTTGGGAGGAGGAGGATGCAGGAGGAAGGCTGTGAGGTCCCTCAGGGTCCCCGGGGCCATGGCTCTGGAGCAGCTCGTGGGGGTTTGGAGAAGGGAGACACTCCAGTCACACCATGTGCACAGAGACTGGGCCTCTGAAAGCCATTAATCATGTGGCATTAAGGCAGTTAATCAAGTCTCAGGAACTGACAAAAGATTGTCCCTGAGGCTTTTTTACCTTGAATATCTTTGGAAAATGGTAGTTTCAGTTTTCCACTTGGCTGCTCCTGCAGCACCTTCATTTCCTCCAGCAGAGCCCAAGGTCAGCCGTGAGCTGGCACACGCTGAGCTCGGAGCTGGGGCTGGCACCGGTGTCACCAGTGCCAGCAGGTATTCCAGCAGCTTTCCTGGGGGAAAAGAGCAAGTCCTGCAGCCCTCAGGTCTTCTTCTCTGGAGCCTGCAATACTTCTTGGCCAAATGCACCACAGGAGGTGTTTTGGGCAGTGTCAGCACTGAGCTCCAGGCACAGGCTCCGGTCACGCTCTCCCTGCTGAAACACTAATTCAGTTCATCTTCTCTCATCACATAATTTATGTGATTAACTCCAGATTGAATGGCTCCAGATGCTGGCTCTGCCCTCTTGGTTGGCTGCAGCTTCCTGTCCCTCAGACCCAGTGGTGCCAATGGCCGTGCCCAGGGCTGCTCCCTGCAGGGAGTTTGGGCTGCCCTGTCTGCTGCTGAACTCTTTGGGAGGCTGAGAGTGGGGAGGTGTGGGACAGCCCTGAGACCTCACCTGGTGCAGCCTTCCCAACTCCAGGGCCTCTGGAATGTGTGTAACGGGAGCCCTGGGGTCACGTCCCAGCTCTGCAGTCACAGCACAGAGCTCACTGTCGCTGCAGGGAAGGAACTGGAAATGTGGAAGTAAAGAATCAGTGGAATCCTCAGGATGTCACTGTCACCCCAAAGGCACTCGGGGTGATGCTGAGGTGTTTCCCTTCACAGGGATGTGAAGCTTCCCTGGAAAATCCCACTCTGGGATTTGGAGACCTGGGGACACCATGGACATGGGAATGGCTTCCCACTGCCAGAGGGCAGGGCTACATGGGATATTGGGAAGGAATTCCTGGCTGGGAGGGTGGGGAGGCCCTGGCCCAGGTTGCCCAGAGAAGCTGTGGCTGCCCCTGGATCCCTGGAAGTGTCCAAGGCCAGGTTGGACGGGGCTTGGAGCAATCTGGGCTGGTGGAAGGTGTCCCTGCCATTTCCTCCATCCCGAATGGAACGAGGAGCAGCTGGTTTGTGTCCTCTCGCAGGACTGCACCGGAGCAGGGTTATTATCCCGTCATTCCTGTGTGCAACAGGGCTCAGGCCGTTTTCTCCATCCAGTTCTGCTGGTGGCAGTGCCAGCAGCCCCGCTCCAGGTGCCCCTTTCCTGGAAGGCAGGTGGAGCAGCCCAGGGCTTCCCATCGCTGCTCCCTGTAATTGCCGCCGGGAGCAGCAGGTGGCGGGCCCAGCCTGGATTTCATCCCTGCTCCCAGCCGCTGGAACAACCGGGAACAGCGACACGGCAGCCTTGGAACACCTGTTTAAATCGTGTTTCCTGCCTTGCATGAGCACCGCAGGGGGGTGGGGTGAGCCGTGTTGGCTCCTCGTGCGGGTCCTGATGCAAACGCTTTCCCCGGGCAGGATATACCATGGAATAGACCTTCTGCTGAATTGACTTCCCAGCCATGGAATAG
>NW_020885006.1:139791-167104 GCF_003945725.1 Corapipo altera | reverse complement strand
ACTTCCCAGCCATGGAATAGACCTCCTGCTGAATTGACTTCCCAGCCTTTTCTGCCTGGGGAGGGAATGTTCCAGTGTTCATCCTGCAAAGAACTGGGATTTAGGATCAGCCCAGGCCGTGGGTGTTCTCCTTGGCTGGGTGTCCAAAGTGCAGCGTGGTGGGTTCTGATGGATGCTCTGCTCCATTCGTTTCACCTCATGCCTTGAAGTCTATGGCAGGGGTTGGAATTCATAAACTCCCAGAATGGTTTGGGTTGGAAGAGACCTCAAAACCCATCCAGTGCCACCCCTGCCATGGGCAGGGACACCTTCCACCAGCCCAGGGTGCTCCAACCTGGCCTTGGACACTTCCAGGGATCCAGGGGCAGCCACAGCTTCTCTGGGCAACCTGGGCCAGGGCCTCCCCACCCTCCCAGCCAAGAATTCTTTCCATGTATGTGCTTCCCAGCAGAAACAGTGACTGGAAATTTATCCCCAAATCACCCTCCTCTGGAGCAGCAGGAGCAGCTGAGGGAGCTGGGGGGGCTCAGCCTGGAGCAAAGGAGGCTCAGGGGGGACCTTCTGGCTCTGCAACCCCCTGACAGGAGGGGGGAGCCGGGGGGGGGTCAGGCTCTGCTGCCAGGGAACAAGGGACAGGAGGAGAGGGAACGGCCTCCAGCTGGGCCAGGGGAGGCTCAGGTGGGACAAGAGGAGGAATTTCTCCCTGGAAAGTGTGGTGAGGCCTTGGCAGGGGCTGCCCAGGGAGGTTTGGAGTGCCCACCCCAGAGGGATTTCAAAGCCTTGTGGATGTTGCACTTGGGGACATCTTTCAGGGCAGCCTGAAGCCTGAGTGAGTGCAGGCTCAGTCCCAGAGGCCAAACCCACGCTGGTTTTTAGCACACAGTGGTTTTTGTCTGTGCTGTGGCTCTGGGGAGCAGGAGATGCAGCCTGCACTGCTCCTCACCAGAATGCCTTCCTCCCACCCCTCCCCTCAGCCCTGAGAGCAGAGCAGCACAGCAGCAGGAGGAACGGACTAGGGAGCCATTTGGAAGGATTTTAAACCCTGGTTTCACATCAGTCTGCAGTGTCCTCACTCCATTAATATTCCAGGAGAGCAATGTAACACAGCCATCTCCTGATTACGCTGCTGATTACGGAGCATCATTATCTGTCCCTCTCGGAGCTCTCAGCCAGCTCTGTGCTTTGAAGCTGCACACAAATAATGAAGGTGCAGAGCAGAGAGCACCTTCTCTCTCTGTATCTCCAGGTAAAATCCCTGCTTTGATTTATCACCTCCCCTAAGAAAAGCAGGACATAAATTACGGAGCGTTGCCGAGTCTCTCAGCTCTCACAGACAAGGCTATTTGCTAAATAGTCTATTTGAAGGTCTTTTTGATGCTGCCAAACATCCTGGCAGAGTTTACCTGGAAACAGGGGTTCTTGAGGAGTTTCAATATTAAAATATAAAGGAGTTTCTTTTCTTGCTCAGGAGATGTGTCCAAAGTGGAAAACCCAGTCCATGGTTTTCATCTGTAGCCATGGGATCGTCCTCAGTGGGTACAGACTGAAGGAGGTGTGTTAAAAACATTGGTTCTTCTCAGTTGCCTTGATTTAGGGAGAGATCCAGCCACAGGATTTCTGGAGAAGTCTGTCCCTGGGTTCAGTGTCAGCCTGCAGGACAGACAGACAAAGAACAAAGAGAGCTAAAAGTAAACTTGGAGCACATTTGTCCTTCGTGTGCAAGGGACCCAAAGCTGGACACAGCCCTCAGTGGTTGAGGAACACTTGTGTGGAGCTGCTGCAGCCCAAGAGAGCCCCATGGACTCGTGTGTGTCCAAGTTGTGAGTGTCCAGCTGCTGGAACTGCTGCAGCCCAAGAGAGCCCCATGGACTTGTGTGATCAGAGCACTGGAATGAGCCATTCTCCTCTTTGAGGGGCCTGTCCTTGGCCATTACCCAGCTCTCCTGGACCCCTTCGCCCCCCTAGGGATGTATCTTCAGCAGATGCTGCCAGTGAGGTCCATGAAGGGCCTGCAGTGATGTCCTTCCGAAGCCCACAGTTGTATTTGCACTGTTTATATTGCTTGTCCTCTGGGTCCCTTGAGCTCCACATTCTCTCCTGGTCACTGTGTCCAAGGCTGTGGCACCCAGCAACCGTCCTCCTTGGGTGAGCAGCAGGTCCCACAGCACCTCCCCTGCTCAGCCCATCCATCCCTGGCATCTGAAATGTCTTTAATGCCTGCTGGGAATGCCCCGCAGCACTCGCATCAGCCACGGGGAGGCCCTGGCCCAGTTTGCCCAGAGAAGCTGTGGCTGCCCCTGAATCCCTGGAAGTGTCCAAGGCCAGGTTGAACAAGGTTTGGAGCAACCTGGGCTGGTGGGAGGTGTCCCTGCCCATGGCAGTGGAAAAGGAGGGTCTTTAAGGTCCCTTCCAACCCAGTCCACTCTGGGATTCTGTTCTATGACAATGCCCATCTGTCAGCACTGAGGTGGTTAAAGCCACCCATGAGCCCAGGGCCCATTTCCCCTTTTCCCTAAAGACTGGGAATTGCTACCATTGGAATTCCCTTGCAATCCCTTGTAAGCCCAGCCCCTCTCTGAGGAGCTCCTGCTCTCCCATTTTCTCCCCAGCCTGTCCTTCTGCAGCGTGCCCTGCTCCATGGAATACTGGGCTCTTCTTGGTCATAAATTGAAGTATTTTTTTGTTCAAATCCTTTTGCCACTTGTCACAATTCCCTGGAATTCTCAGTCTGTTTGCCCAGGCTGCTCACAGACCGCCCCGGGTTGGTCCCTGCTGTGCCTGCCATGCCTGGGGTGCTTCTCCTCACCCCGGCTGTTCAGGGAACAGCCAAATAATAGCAGCTGCAGGGATATGCAGAGGCACACTCAGCTGTCCCTGGTCATGGATAACTGCTCTCTCACTGGGACGTTCTGGCTTCCTACCTCTGCTTTGTTCCGTCTGTGTTTCCCTGGCTCGCTCGGAAATGTCAGGCCAAAGAGCCTCAGAAGGATTATTAAAGTCAGAATAAATGACATTTACTGTCTGGTGCTTTCCCAAAGCCTGTTAGCCAGGCACAGGGAACATGAGGGATTTTAAACCCTGCCTGCCTGTTCCTTTCCCTTTTTTCTGCCGTGTCTCTTCCAAGAATAAATCCCCTTGGAGTTTTGCTGGGATAAATAATTACTGAGTTAATGTGATCGTTACCTGCAGTGCTGGGCACGGTGCCCTGTGGGCAGGGAGGGCTCAACTCACACAGTGGGCTCTGCTCTGGAACAAACCCTGGGCACCCAGGAGGGACAGGGACAGCACTGGGAGGACTGGGAGCCTCACACCAAGAGCAGCCCAAGGATTACTGCAGTCATGGCAAGTGTTTCCTTGGATGTGATTTCCCCAAAGCTTTCAGCTCTCCCGTGGCAGTTTGTCTCTAATTGCAGAAATAACGAAATGCCTTTGAGCATATTTATTCACTTGAGTTTTATTTTAGTTACTCATTACACCAGCGTTAATAACAGCCTGGAGGGCAGGAGCAGGATTGCATTTGAGCCACAGAGAGCCAGAGACAGGCTGGTTTAAAATTTTGCTTAATGGACTGTTACGTCCTCGGAAGAGTTTTTCTTTCCTGCCATTTTTATTTCCCCTTTTGCCACTTGATGTCTCAAAACCAGAAATAAAAGGCAACTGAGTTACCAAATGCCATAAGTACCAGGTTTGGTGAAAATCAGCCCTTCAGGGAAATTGCTTTTATTGCCAGTGAAATATGAAATCTGATGTTATTTGCTGTGGAAGGGGAGCCTTGCTTTGTTAGCACGCTGTGGACTGGTTCCTCACGGACACTAAAGGTTGGGTTTGGCTGCTCAGAAGCTGTTCAGAGATGGAAGAGAGAGAAAGGACTGGCTGGATACCCAGGACAGGGAAAGTGATGATGGAATTGCTGGTTTATGCCAGAAATCATTCTTAGATCCCCCCCAGCCCTCATAGTCGGGATGACTCCTGTGTGTTACTGAGGGTCTGCAGTCCCTGGAGTCAACCCTTGTTCCTGCTCCAGCCAGCACAGGGGAAACCCAGCACTATCCCAGTAGGTGCCCTGCCTTGCTTCTTCTTGTGCCATAAAATACGGATCCATCTGGGCAATTTGTCCTTCCCCAAACCCAGAGGAGGCTGGAAGGGAGTTGCTGTGTCCGCTTTTGTTTCTGTCTCGTGGTGCAGGGAGGGAGATGAAGACAGAGTGTTCCCTGTTCTGAGGTGTGTTTCCCAGGAAAGGTGCCCTGTAGAATGCCAGGGGCTCACTGGGATGGCTCAGTCCCCCATGCCCAAGGTGGGTGTTGGGCTCTGATGCCAGGCTGTGCGATCCATCGTGCTGCTCCGCCCCCTGAGCTGACACCCAGAGGCTTTGGCACGAGGGGAACTGCCCAAGGATGCTCCTCTGGGATCTGTAAATCACATCCAGACCCCCTGGGGTACATCCTGCTCCCCTGGCACCCAGCTGAGCCAGGCTTGCTTAAGACAGTCCTGGCACCCCTTTGGGCAGGACGGGGCCCTGCTGGGATTGAAACCCGTGAGTTACGATGGTGAGAACGGGGCTGTTCATCTCCCTGCAAAGCTCCAGGGCTTATTTATTCCTCCAGCATTTGTCAGAGGGACATTTCAGACTCATTCAAGCAGACCTGTAATTTATTTGTGGCAGTGCAGATATTCTGGAGGTTTTAATTCCTGTGCAGATTGAACAGAGGAGGAGCCCCATTTATCAGGGTCACACAAGGGGTGATGCCATCCTGGGTTAAATATCACCCTGAGCTGAACCTGGTTTAAGGCACAAGGGCAGCAGAGGCAACTGCTGCTTGTTCCTGTTGTCCTCAAGCATTTGGAAGGGGGTGGTTTTTCCACAGAGTGAAGTCACGAGTTGCTTTGAAAATGGACAGATGAATAAAGATTCCCATTTGAATCTGTCTCCAGTTAAAAGCACTTTTCTGAAGTGTATTGGTGAGGGTAAGGAGCCTTTTCCTGCAGTTTAATACTGGTTTTTATTCCTGTTGTACAATAATGATTCCCCCCTGGGATATCTCTGGAGAGGTGATGGGAATAAATGACCTCAGAGGCTGTAGCTGAAGCCACCCCGTGTTTACAGGTGGGGGCAGATCCTTGGCACTTGTGGTGTCTCTTGCTCACTCAGAATCATTACTCAGAATTATCCTCTTTCAAGTTTGCCAGCTCTTCCTCCAGCCCAAAAATGAACTGCAACAGTCAGTCCATCCCTGAGCTCTTCCCTTTGAAAACCCTCCCACTGCTGCTCCAGTGAGACAAGAGGCTCTTGGAGCATCAGAGTAACAGACTCATTTTGTATCCAGCCTTCTTTGAGTTGAAATCTGCAAACTCTGTGTAAAACTCCGTTTTCTGTTGTTTTGCTGGGGCAGGAAACCCTGTCAGTGTGTCCCTCCCCAGGGGTGACACAGCAAAGCAGGGTCTGGCAAAGGGGAAGCTGCAACTTGACTCTCCAGCACTGGGAACATTTCTTCTTGTGTCCTTCTGCTGAGAAGGGCTGGGAGAAGATCTGCTTGATCCCACCAGTGCTGGTCTAGGATGATCCTAAAGAATCTTCCCCCTTGGAGATAGGGATGAGATCCTGCCTTACCCCCCCAAACCTCCCGTGTCCCCTCGTGGCTCGGTGCTCTCTCTGTGCCACAAACAGAAAGGTTTTATGTGTCCTTTAAAAATGAAGTTGTTCTGGAGGGGCTCAGCCTTGGCAAAGATCTCTGGGTCTTCCAGGACATCTTTGCTGTTGATTCCATGAGGGACTTGGTGCCATCCTCCTTCTCTTGCAGGGTCAGGCTGGGATAACATCCTCCCCCCATGGATAAATCAGGATGGCTGAGAGTCTCCAAAGAGAATTCCCTGCTTACATGGCAGTGGTTCTGTGAAAGCAGAGGAACAGACAGCAGCACTCGGTAAAGATTTAGTGCCTGACAATTTTTCTGTCTTTCAAGTGGTCATTTTTCACTTCAGGTGAAGCAAAACTGGGGCTGAGTGACATTTCTCTAATGCAATTAATTATTTATGTTTTTCTGCAAGCAGCAATCAGGGGGAGCAGCTCTGCAGTGAAATTTATCTCTCAATTGATTTTTAAAGCAAACCCTACAGTGGGTGCAGGGGCTGTGCCAGCCCCAAGCAGGGGCTCCCCGGGCACTGAACACCCCCCTGTCCCACAGGGACCCCTGGGCTCCATCACCCCCTCCCTGCCAGCCCAGAGAGGAGCCAGGTGGGACCACCCTGCATGGATGGACTGCTGGGTCCTTGCAGGGCTGATTCCAGGAGCCCAGACAGCAAAAAATGTCATCAAATCTCAGAATGTTTTGGGTTGGGAGGGACCTCAAAGCCCATCCAGTGCCACCCCTGCCATGGGCAGGGACACCTTCCACCAGCCCAGGTTGCTCCAACCTGGCCTTGGACACTTCCAGGGATCCAGGGGCAGCCACAGCTTCTCTGGGAAACCTGTGCCAGGGCCTCCCCACCCTCCCAGCCAGGAATCCCTTCCCAATATCCCATCTCTCCCTGCCCTCTGGCAGTGGGAAGCCATTCCCTGTGTCCTGTCCCTCCATCCCTTGTCCACAGTCTCTCCCCATGTTTCCTGTAGCCCCTTCAGGTCCTGAAAGGCCACAATCAGGTCACCCCAAAGCTTCTCCTCTCCAGGCTGAACAATCCCAGCTCTCCCACCTTTCCTCCCAGCAGAGCTGCTCCATCCTCTGATCATCTTGGTGCTTCCCTGGCCTCTCTCCAGCAGCTCCATGTCCTCCCTGTGCTGGAGTCCTTAAGTTCATTACAAAATAATCCCAGCCTTTGGCAGGGTAAAGTTTCATTTCCATAGTTGAGTTTTGATGGGCCACTTGCACGTCTGGAGTTGAAGAAATACCATTTCTCCTCCCAGGTCACATGTTCTGCTCCCTTGGTTGTGTCTTTAACTCGTGGACTACAAGGATTTAACAGGTTGTCCAGAGAGGGGGGAATATCCTCCCTGGGGATATTCCAGAGCCCTCTGGCCACAATCCATGTGCTCTGGGGTGGCCCTGCTGGAGCAGGGAGGTGGCAGCAGATGGGACACTGTGGATCCTTCCAGCCTGACCCATTCCATGGTTCTGTAGCAGCTCTGGGGCTGGGCTGAAGCAGAGGGGAGGATTTGGGAGTGAGGTGATAAATCCTGACTCGGCAGCATTTCCAGTGTGTGTGCAGGCAGTGCTGCAGCTGGGTTAGGTTTCAAACAGAGGTAATGCCAAAGGAAGGCTTAAACCCCCTGAAAGCCTAAAAGCACACACACAAAAAGTTACATTTCTTGTGGCACGAAGCCCCCCCAGCAGGCTGAGCACCTGTAAAATTCCCTTAGTTCTGGTGTTTCCACTGCCTTGCTCTGTTTCCCCCTTGTGCTTCTTTAATCTATGAGCACATTTAGAGTCATCACATTCCCTGCTGGTCTCCAGGATTTTAGGGATGTGAGGATCTCCCTCCTGCTGCCTGCCAGCCAGTTCTGAGGGCAGGAATTCTGCCACAGTGCTGTTCTGATCCTCATTGTCTGCACTGCTCTAAAGCAGGGCGAGCTCTCCTGTTTAACTGTTCTCTGGAACAGGCACAGCTCGTTCCTGTTCTCCCTGGACACAGTGATGCTGTAGCAAAGCCCACCTGGAGAACTGTGGAGGGGATAATTCCTTTTATTCCCTGAAAATGCCCTGAGCTACAATCCCAGCACGGATCCCCTGCTCCCACCATGAGCCAGGGTTTGGGTTTTTCTTTTCCCTTGTTTAAACATTTAAACACAGGCACTAAATCCCTTCCAATAAAAACTGCTGGGTTTTGGTTTCTATCTGAACTCAGTGTTGGCAGGATTAGTAGCAGGAGGAATTGCTTCCCTAAATATCTCAGAGGTTCTTCACTCAGCCCGATTCCATCTGCATGGAGCTCTCCATGGAAAGCCCTGGAATTCAGTGAGTGGAGCAGGGCAGGTGTCAGGGACCAGGGGACATCTCCCATTTCAGAGCCCAGCACTTGATTTTCAGATTCTCTTCCGCATGTGAGGGCCGAGTTTCCTGGGATAACACTGGTAAAATAGAAGGATCTCCTGAGGGCCAAGGCATGGAGGGGCTGGAGCGTGTGCAGGGAAGGGGATGGAGCTGGGAAGGGGCTGGAGCAGCAGGAGCAGCTGAGGGAGCTGGGGGGGCTCAGCCTGGAGCAAAGGAGGCTCAGGGGGGACCTTCTGGCTCTGCAACCCCCTGACAGGAGGGGGGAGCCGGGGGGGTCGGGCTCTGCTCCCAGGGAACAAGGGACAGGAGGAGAGGGAACGGCCTCCAGCTGGGCCAGGGGAGGCTCAGGTGGGACAGGAGGAGGAATTTCTCCCTGGAAAGGGTGGTGAGGCCTTGTCAGGGGCTGCCCAGGGAGGTTTGGAGTGCCCAGCCCTGGAGGTGTCCCAGGAAGGCCTGGCCGTGGCACTCAGTGCTCTGGGCTGGGGGACAAGGTGGGCATCGGGCACAGGGGGGATCCATGGGCTGGGAGGGCTTTTCCTGTGCCTGGTCTGTCTCTTGCCTGGGATTATGATCCATGTGTTTCTCCCTGACTGCCTTTTCCTCCCCCATCTAACAACCTGCATCAGCTTTTATTCCACCACCATAACACACACGTCCCGTTCTGCCTTTAAAACTTTCCAGACAGTCACTTTAGGATGTCAAATTGGCAAAGGAGTGCCAATCTCTCCCTGGATTTTGATGTGTAATGTGCCCCTCTGTGGCTCAGCCTGGAATGCTGCATATGGAACCCCCAGGTTGGATAATCACTGTTGTTGTTGTGAGTGGCCCCCAGAGAACCCAAACAACAGAAGTGGGCAATTACCTGATTTTAAATGTAATTAAAAAATGATCCTGACAGGGACAGAAGGTTTCATGTGATCACAGGATTCATTTCAATAAAAGCTCCTGGCACTTCACTCTGATGGGTGTTTGCAGCCTCCAGTGAGAGAGAGCTGAATTGTAGGGTGATTCCATGGCCTGGAATTAAGGAGGAAAGGCTGGGAGAGCTGGGGGGGTTCCCCTGGGGAAGAGAAGGCTCCAGGGAGAGCTGAGAGCCCCTTGCAGGGTCTAAAGGGGCTCCAGGAGAGCTGGAGAGGGACTGGGGACAAGGGATGGAGGGACAGGAAAAGCAGGAATGGCTTCCCACTGCCAGAGGGCAGGGAGAGATGGAATAGTGGGAAGGAATTGCTGTCTGGGAGGGTGGGGAGGCCCTGGCACAGGTTGCCCAGAGAAGCTGTGGCTGCCCCATCCCCGCGGATGCCGTGGGAGGGATCAGCTCAGACGTGCCTGTTCTGCTCTCAGAGCCCATGTGAAGCTTTCACAATTATTTTGTTCAAAAGCAAAGCTCCTTTCAGAGTTTATTCTGTCACGTGGAGCCAGTTAATGCCACGAGAGTGAGTTTAATTATCCCCCTGTTAAATTGCAGCAGAGTTGAGAGGTGCTGCTCTCTCATCCTCCCAGCCCCGGCTCTGCCCTGCATCCGTGTGACAGCGGGAAGGAGAGGCTGGGAATCGCTTCTTTTGTGTCCACGGAGCTTAAACGAACCCAAAATTAACATGATGGGCATATCAGGGCTGCAGATTAATGGCCTCAGCAGCTTAAATGACAAATCTGTAAGTGAGTTAAATATAATCCAGGTTCCTTTTGCCTCTGCCCTCGGAGCCTGGTATTTTCCATCGTCTCAGGCACAGTGATTCCTGCAGCACTTAATGGAGCTGGAAGCACAAGCACAACAAAGGTGGATACCCCGGCAACCATGCTAAGTGAGGGAGTGGATAATGGGGTGGTTAATGCTGTTAAATACCTGGGGCTCAGGGCTGACAGGTCGATTGCCTTTGCCAATAGAAAGTTTTAAGTGGTTGCAGGGCCTGACTGTTGGAAGCTTTCCCTGGAAATAACCCACCCACTGGGTAAATGGCACTGGAACAAACTGGGCTGGTGACTTAGTGCCCCTTCTGGTGTGTTGCTTTTTTTGGAAGGCTCTATTTTAAAACGTTCCACGTGTTGTCAGGACTCTCAGTTCTGCTGGAGTTTGGGATGAGGGTCCAGAAGTGGAAAGAGGAGGAGGGTGCCCAGAGCCCTGGAGCCTCACAGGCTGCCAGGAGTGGGTTGGGGCAGCCTGGCTGGGGACAGACTCACCTCTGGTGCAGCTGCCTTGGGGGGCTGGATGAGGTGACCTCTTGCAGCCCATCCCTGGCATTATTTTCCTTGGAATTACAGGCTAGTTTGGGTAGGAAGGCACCTTAAAGTCCTTGGGGTGGGACTGGATGGGCTTTAAGGTGTCTCCCAACCCCAGCCATCCTGGGATTCTGTGAAACAAACCCCCTGCAGTTGCTGAGGGTGCAAATATGGGAAGCTGGGGTTCAGCAGAGCTCTTGGAACAGCTTAAGCCGGGCTGAGCAGTGGTTTAAGTGCTTTGCTGGGCTGGGTGTCCCAAAGTCTGGGCTCGGGGAGACTCTGGCTGCAGGAAAGCTGATTGAGGAGCACTTAGAAACATGTCAGACCCTTCCAGCTGTTCCAGCAGCTCCATTTTGTGAAAAATGTCAAGAAATCTGCTCAGCCCTTGGTTAGTTTGTCACTGTGCTCGGAGGGGGAAGTGAGATGGGAAGTGAAACCAGGCAGCTCCATTTCCAGCTCCTCGTGCAAAATCTAATTAAGGGGTGTGATCCTGAGGCGTGGAGTTTATTGAACACTCGGTTAACTATTCAATTAGTCTGTGTGTTTGGGATAATTCCAGTTCATGTGAGGATCAATTACTTGATTTAGAAGAAAATAAAGCATAAAACTTTAATTCCAAGAGTGGTAGAAGGTCAGTAATTATCACAGATGTATTTTGGTGCCATAATCATTACCAGTATTCTCCCAATTAGATAAATACTGCCCAGGCAGGCAGTGAGGGGGGAGCCAACTGTGTCACCTCAGAGAGGGATCAGAAACTTCCAAAACTGAAGGGTTTCTTCAAGGAAGAAGGCTGACTGATTTTGTTGGGTTGTTATTTTTTTTTTTATCTCAAGGAAAAGACTGAACTGAAGGGCAGGAGAGATTTGGGAAATAATCCCCTTCTCCACAGGAGCTGTTCCAGTGCTTCCTGTGTCCCAGCAAATCCCTGGGGATTAAAACCCCTGTCACTGTGTCAAACTTCCTGCAGGGCTTGGGCAGGAGGGATGGCTGTGACAGGTACAATCCAGAGCTCTCCAGGGCTCCATCACACTGGGATGTTCCTCAGAGCCCCAGGATACCAGTGGCTAAATTAGCTCTAAAGAGCTCCTTGTTCTGCTGCTGTGGAGTTTATTCCTCCCTGGGAGGGTGGGGAGGCCCTGGCACAAGTTCCCAGAGAAGCTGTGGCTGCCCCTGGATCCCTGGAAGTGTCCAAGGCCAGGTTGGAGCAACCTGGGCTGGTGGAAGGTGTCCCTGCCCATGGCTGGGGTGGAGTGGGATGAGCTTTCAGGTCCCTCCTGGATAATCTCTCAAGCCTCACATGGCCTCTCTTTGTCAGGAGATGAGGAAGCAGATGGATTTCCAGTCTGGACCCAGTCTGGTCTCTGCTCCTCCCACACAAAATGATCTTGCAGCTCATCAAGGTCTCTGAGCTGATGCTGAGCCCAGAACCCACCAGTTTTAGATAATCCCTCGATTAAATCTGATGACATTATCTGAGATCCCACATTCCTGAATTCCTCTTGAGGGCTGGAACCCAGCACTGCAGAAGTTGTGCTCCCCTGCTCTTCTCTTGAAGGTCAGTGACACATCAGCGAGCTGCTCTTCTGAAAATAGGCTTTAATTTCCCCCTTCAGCCCTTTGATTGGTTTGACATTTCACGGGGTGGGAGGTAATTGGGAGGTTTATCATACATTTCTGTGGAGTACAAGATGAGAACATTTAAATAGCTCGTGTGGAAGGAGCAGCAAACAGAGGAGACAGAACCTCCTTCCTGCTGAACAGGGCTGGGAGGGACTGACAGCCCCGGAGTCAGCAAAGGAGACACGGAATCAGGATGCAGGGAGACTTTTCCCCCTCTTGACTGTCAGTCACTCGTTGCTCCTTCTGATTGGAGGCTGGGCAGAGGTGCTGGGCTCTCTCAGAATCCCTCCATCCTGCTCAGCTTCTGTGACTCGGGGATTTTATTGGTTTGGTTTGATCCCACTTTTAAAAGCAACCCCTGACAAACACCTTCCTGTGACATCCTAAACTTCCAAATATCCATAAATTCTTGAGGGTTCAGAAGGGAAACAGGAGAAGCTCTGTTTCATAACCCCTCTCTGCACCTTTCAATCATTTCATTGGACGGAGTTAAAACTCCTGTTATAATTACAGCTGGATGAGAGAAAACTCTGAAGATCTTTCCTTGAGCTTAAACAAATCACCCCCAGGGCAGGGGGTTGGAATGAAATGATCTTTAAGGTCCCTTCCACCCTAAACCATTGTGGAATTCTATGACTCTATGAAAACAGGGTAGAATTTATACTTTTCCCTTGGCTATCAGGAGCTTCCTAAGAAAACTGACTGCACTGCTGGAGGAGGTACCTCCTGGTGCTGCCTGGGGTGGCTTGACTTAAACAGAATTCAAAATCATCAGTGGAGGATCACGCTTGGGAAACTCTCCTGCCTTCCCTCTCTTGGAATTCATCTGCCAGGGAAATACATGGAGAGAAAAAAAAGAGTCCTGCAGCAGGTCCCAGGCAAAGGTGGCTCGTTGTTGGGTGCAAAGTTACAGCTAAAGCTTCAGCAGCTCCTTTTTTCTCTTCTTTGGTGCAGTTGTCCTGACAGCTCAGTCAGTGCATCAGAGAGGCACAGATCCCAAGGAATGACCCCCAGGTCACTTGGACACCTCTTGTTTCAGCAGTTCCCAGGAGGGTTTGGGTTGGGAGGGACCTCAAAGCCCACCCAGTGCCACCCCTGCCATGGGCAGGGACACCTTCCACCAGCCCAGGCTGCTCCAACCTGGCCTTGGACACTCCCAGGGATCCAGGGGCAGCCACAGCTTCTCTGGGCAATCCATTCATTTCTGAATAATTTCCCCAAACCAAGATGAAGTTTTACAGTCCTGAGCACAGCTTGGACATCTTAAAGAAGAAACCCCCCCCAGCCCCATGAGAGTGTCCCCCAAGTGCTGCATTTCCCACCTCGGGGTTGCTGCAGAGCCCCCAGCGGGTCCTGCCCCACACACTGCCCCTGCCCTCAGGGGTGATTAATTAACCACTGGGCTTTCCTGGGTAATGAGGGCAGCTTTTAGAGTTCCTTCGTGCTCCCAGAGGTGCAAACAGAGCTTCCTTCCTGCAGAGCTCAGCCCGTGGGTGGAATGGATGATCTGGGGTGAGATCTGGGATTTGGAGGTCAAGTGCTGCCAAGTGATGTGGGACTGCTCCAGCTCCAACCTGCCCCCACCCCTGACCTTGGCTGCAGCATCTTTTATTCATGGCTGATGTATCTGGGAGTGACAGTGCAGGGTAACACAGCAGAGGGCCTGGGGAGAGGCTGGGAACTGAGACTGGGGTTGACAGCCAGCTCCAGTTGGAGCTGTGTGTGCCAGGAGAGCCCTGAGCCCTCTGCAGGATCCTGAACTTGTGACCCCTGGGGTTGTTTGCTGGGCAGCTGCTGAGGAAGGCTGGGTTTGGTGTGTCTGGAGGGTGATCTAACACTGGTCAGCACTGGGTCTGGCTGGTGAAGGCACCTGCACCAGGAGAGAGTCTGTGCTGACCTGGAGCACTGGGAATGTCATTGTCAGGCAGAGAAAATGCCTCTTGTAGAGTCAGGAGAGAAGGTTATAGGAGATGGCATCAGCAGCACCAAGTAATTGTTGTTTGGTTCATATTTGCCTTTAGAATGTAATGTAAGAGTTTCTGTTTCAAATAAGCTTCTTGTATGACAAGAGGTGTGTAGGGAAGTTATTACTCTCCTTAAACATTTCCATTGTGGCCTCTGAGCAGGAAAGAGAATGGAAAAAGAGAACAATAAAACTGTTCTCAGATGTGAAATGTGGAGTTTATTGATTGTTGTTATTACTACATTATTGTATTTTATATTATAATATTATTATATGATTGAGTGTTACTACTGAGTGTTATTGTATGTGGAGTTTATTCAGTGTAAACTGACCTGGGACTCTGTTGATCCTTCCCAGGTGCTGCTCCAGTGGTCACAGCCCAACAGAAAAGTCCCTTTGCTGTGGATGGCTTGGCCTTGCTCTGCAGAGGAATGCCATGGAGTCAGCTCCCTGATTTTTCACACCTGAACAGGTAAGGGGTGTTTCTCTAACCAGAACTGAAATCCTTCTTCTTTAACTAAATTCAAATATGGAAGGGCTGGAGGTACCAAGAGTCCTCATCTGACATCCTTGGAACTGGGAGTCCCCTCCAGCACCCAGCAGCTGCCTTGCCCTGCTTTGCCTGGGGTGCAGGACCCTCAGAGGGGTTGTGGAATATCCTAAAACCTCCTCTACAAGGTCCTCCTTCCTCTGGTGGCTCCTCCTTTTTCCACGACTCGCTGTGTGGGACACAGGAGTTCAGCTGTTGGGCTTGAGATCTTGTTTCATTTAGTTCTGTGTTTCCAAAGCCAGTGTTGCTTGAGAGGCTTTTCAGGTGCTCTGTAACAGTCTCAAACCATTGAAGTCAACCCCCCAAAAGCCTTTGATAGCCCAGGCTGGAGATGCTGATGAGTTACAGTGAGGAATTGTGTGGGATTGGAGTGTTCCTGGTGTTCACACCATTCCAGACACAAGCACAGCCACAAGAGTTATTTCCACAAGCTCAATGGCACAGTGAAGTGTCCCTTCACCACCCTGGAGTTTACTTTATTGGAGGGTTTCCATGGTGCCAGGAAGCTCCTTCCCTCCCCATTCCTGTGCACCTCAGCTGTGCTGCTTCCTCCTGGGATTCTGGCTCTACCTGACTTGTGCAGGCAGCAGATTTGCTGTCAGGGACTGGGTTTTTCCACCAGCACTGGCTGGTTCACACTCCTGGCACTCTGGGAATGCTCATGAAACCCCACTGGAGGCCAAAACAACCTCCAGGGCTGGTGCTGAGCCTGGAGGGCACTGGACAGAGGCTTGGAGTACCTCACACCTCAATGTTTGCTTTGTCCTCTGTGGGTGGAACTGGGCTTTAAGGTCCCTCCCAGCCCAAACCATCCTGGGATTCCATGATCTGTGGTTACAGCTTCAACAGGTTTTTAGGTTCCTTTGGCTGATGAGGTGGAGACACCAAAGAGTTACCCCATGAATCTGCTGCTGGGGGGAGATCCTTCAAAGGAAGGGAAAGAATCTGTCCTGGGGAAATCAATGTCCCCTTGTCCTGAAAATGCCTCTCTCTTGTTCTCCCGTGAGTTCCCACAAAACCAGCTCTGCAGCTGGTGCTCTTTTCGTGGTCTGTGACATGAATTAATCCTAATACATGTGGCCTTGGTGTTTTGCACCTCCAGTCCCCACATCCAGAGGTTTAGTTGTGGCTTCTACCTGTGGTTTCAGTGACTGGTTTAAAACATTCATGGCAAAGGATTCTTGGGGAAGATCCAATCCTGACTAACCATGTGTCTTTAGAGACATCAAAGAGGAATCATTGCTCACTTTAATGGAGAAACACCAGCTTTATTCTGACCCTGGTGGCTCTGTCACTGTTTCAGGGCTTTTTGATTGAAAAATACATATATTCTGTCTCAGCACTAAAAAGGTTTCACTTGCTTTCCTGGGAAGTTTTTCTTCTTAACACGACTTTCTGGGGAATTTGACAGATGAAGATTTTTTGGAAGCAAATTCAAACCCTTGTGCTGTCTTGCTGGGAATAACCTCCTGAAGTGCTGGGAACAGCAGGAGGGATTATTAATTCCCTCCCATCCTGCCCTTTCAGGAGCCACAGCCACATCAGCTCAGTCCTTGGATTCGGTGCTTTGGCATCAAAGCAGAACCCCAGAGAACTTTGCCCACATTGTTCAGCTTTCATTGGCTCCTACTCTGCTGTGGGGGGGGGAGGGAGCAGAGAATCCCAGGAAGTGCCTGGGAATAACTGCCCCTCTCCAGAGAGGCAGGGAGAGCACTGCTGGGATGTGCTGGGTGAGCTCTGTGGGGTGGGTTCTCTGCCCTCCCCAGGACTGGGCATCGGGCACAGGGGGCACTCCATGGGCTGGGAGGGCTTTTCCAGCCTCAGGCATTCTGGGATTTCATGCCAAAGCAGCAGTTTGAGGGTCTGTCCTCCTTCACAGAGTGTTTGAAAATGGTATTTTGGAAAAAAACAAGGGGAAAGTCTGGCGCATGTGGATGGCAGACACTGCTGGGGAGAGAGCCCTGTGTGAGACTCGTTTGTATTTTGAGTCACCCTCTGGATTTCATTCCCACATCTTTGTCACCCTCTGGATTTCATTCCCACATCTTTGTCACCCTCTGGATTTCATTCCCACATCTTTGTTGCCTCTCTCCAGGCTGGAGGTGGGGTTGTGTTTGATCCACGGACTGTGGCAGGTGCAGGAGGCAGGGCTGAGTTCCACGGAGCTGGAGCAGCAGGTTCCCTTTTTAAAGAGAACAGCCACCTCCAGCAGAACTGTGCACACTCTGCTCGTCAGAAAATACACAGAAACAGGAATCTTTGGGATCCCTGGCAGTTAAAATCCAGGTGTTGTTCCTGTCATGGTTAAAAGAGGGGCTGTTGTGAAATCCGAGGGCACTGCATGTGTCACTGAATGGGATTAGATTTTGGGAATTTGGTGCTAGGTCTGTCTGTAGTCCTGTGTTACCCGCCTAGAAATGTGCCAGAGGGATAAAATACCCTCTGGAAAAGGATTCCTTTGGTTGGATCTGCCTCAAAAGGGAGTGAGTTACTATCCAAGGCTTTAACCAGGAGGAGTTTGGTGACAGAGGAGCAGCCCAGCCCAGAGAGATGGGAAAGGAAACCTGCAGACTGGGTACACACTGGGCACAATTCCTGCTGGCAATCCACCTAAGGTGGTTTTTCAGGGCCAAAAAGTGGGCAAAGCATCATCCAGAGTTGTCTCACCCAGGAGTCAGGAGTGGAAGTGCCAAGGGCTCCTGTCCACAGCAACTCCCCCAGACCCACAGCCAGGCTTTTCCTTGGGTTCCCCAGCTCAACATAAGCTACTGGAGTTGCATCTTATGATAATTTTCTGCAAATCTCCACCACCATGAAATAAATGAGGCAGGTTTTGGAATAATTGGTTCAGCTGCTGTGATTTTTACGTTTCCAGTTTTGTTCCCTGAACAAATTCTTCATTATCTCTGGGCCATTGAAACGCTCCACAGACCTTGGTGCTGCTGGGGTTATTCCTGGGAATAGTGCACAGCCCTGGCTCCTGGGAGGACGTTTAGATTCCTAAGGGTTGCCAGTGGCTCATCTTTCCCACTGGAAGGTGCAGATTTATCACTTATGGCAGCCTTGCAGGACCTGTGCCTGATCCCAGAGCGCCAGCAAGTGCTGCTTCCCAGGCACTGTGGCAGTGGCTCCCTGGATTCCTTCCTGGGCTGCCCTGTGGGTCTGTTGGGGGATGTCATCCAGGTTTGTTGGGCAAATCCATGGGCTCTGTTCCCAAAGTTAAACACTGAAGAGTTCAAGGCCAGGTTGGATGGGGCTTGGAGCAACCTGGGCTAGTGAAAGGTGTCCCTGCCCAGAACAGGGCTTTAAGGTCCCTTCCAACCCAACCCATTCTGGGATCCTATGGAATAACCAAAGCAGCAAATCTCACATCTGATAGATGGTGTTGCAGGTGTCTGGGCTTTCAGAGCATGAGCACTTGTACCAGGAAAGAAAGGACAAAAATGCTCTTCCATCCAGAATTAGAGCCCATGTCCTTCCCTGCCACCGAGGTGCTCCCTCACCAGCACAGCCTCCACCTGCCCTTTCCCAGCCAGACTCACACACCTGAAGGAAATGGAATATCCTCCTTCTGGAATTCCCTGATCCAAGGAAGAGGCACCTGGAACCTCCCCCCATGTCCTTTGGTCACTGCCTTCCACTCTCCCAGGCTGCTCCAAGCCCCATCCAACCCAGCCTTGGACACTTCCAGGGATCCAGGGGCAGCCACAGCTCCTCTGGGCAACTGAGGTTGTGTCTGTGATGTAGGAAGTGTGAAAGGATTTGGGAACCAGCAGGAACTTTCCCATCTGTTTCCTGGTGCTCCTGTTGGAGGTGGACAGGCAGGGGGGGTTGGACCAGGATCTCCAGCTCCCTTTGGGGGGTGGGCTCAGAGCAGCTCCCCCGTGGCTCATGCTGGGAGGGGCACAGGGAGCTCTGAGGGCTCAGGGTGGGCTCAGGGAAGGCACAAAGAGTTTGGGGGTTTCTTATCAGGAAGACAAACCCTTCTGTTCTGCAAGGCTTCCCTGCTCACCTTGTACAAAGGGATGAGTCTGATCATGGAATCACTGAGGCTGGAAAAGCCCTCTGAGACCATGGAGTCCAACCAGCCCCAGCTCTGCCAAGGCCACCACTGCCTCTTGTCCCCAAGTGCCACATCCACAGGGCTTTGAAATCCCTCTAGGGATGGGAATCACCCCTGCCCTGGGCTGCTGTGCCAGGGCTGGACAGCCCCTTCCAGGAAGGAATTGTTCCCAATTCCCTCCCTGTTTCTGTACTTGTCCACACTTGGCCAGTGCTGCTGAAGGATTCCCTCCTTATCATCCCTCTGGGAGCAGGAATTGGCTGCGCCTGCTCTCTGTGAGCCTCAGGAAGTCTCCTATTTTTATGGATCCCTCTGTGATCTGTATGGGATACCATGAATCTGCCTTTATTGTAAAAGTGTCTTCATCTTGTAGCCACTTCCTTCTTTAATTGAGGAGCAAGAAGGAAACACAATGGGCTGATTAAGAGTCCAATCCCTCCCAAACCCATCCCCATCTCTCCGTGTCAGGTGCAGAGCTCATTATTTCCTGAGGGGAGGCTCCTGTTCCCGCTGATCCAGAGCAATTCCAGGGATGTGAGTGTGGTTTGGGGGCCGTGGCACTGCCACTGTGTGTGAGTGGAGCTCTCCATCACCCTGCTGGCCTCCATCCCACACGGATCCTGCTGGGAAACAGGGTGTGCCTGCTCTGCCAGGCACAGCTTATGGATTGCTCCCTCTTCAGCTCCTGTTCCCTGTCCCACCATCCTGCCAGCCACTGGCAAACACTCAGTTTTAATTCATCAATTACCTGTCCTGGGGTTTGCACAAGTTTGTGAGATTTTTGGGCTGCTTATGGTGGAGACAAGAATTTGCATAGTTGTGTGAGTGATATGTGTTAGAATTAAAGAATTATCTAGATATAAAGAATTATATCAGAGCTACACAGAACTGCACGAGGAGTTCAATGATGGTATTATATAATTCAGGCTCAGAGGAGCCAGAATTAAATCAAATTCTAGCAAGAATAAACAACAAATGGCCAGATTTGAACCAGGTCCTGTAAAAACCCTGATTTCATCTGTAGGTTTTTCTGGGAGTTGAATGATTCTGGAGCAACCTGGGCCAGTGGAAGGTGTCCCTGCCCAGGGCAGGGGGTGGCACTGGGTGGGCTTTGAGGTCCCTTCCCACCAAACCATTCCAGGACTCCATGAATGGTGCAAAGGAATTAAGAGGGCAAAAAGCACTATTTTATTGTTTTCTGTGAGTAGGACATTTCACTGCATGGAAACTGAGCCCACAGTTCCCCCAAAGCCTTAATTCCAGCCTGGAACCTCCTTGCAGGTTGGGAGGTTGCTCTAAGTCGTAGAAGCATAACAGGGGTTCAGCAATAAAATAGGAAAACCCATGCATGTTATTATAACACAAAAAAAGTGCAATTATGTCTTGATCACAGCTCAGGGATTACATGTTTTTAATGAAGTGAACACTGTCAGCGTGGGAAGCAATAAAAATGAAAAAAAGCTACAGAGCTGAAAATTCAATATATATGATAATACACATAAATCTATTACAAAAAAAGTAAAGCAGAATTAATTACACTGCAGTACCCGGAGGGTGAGTAAAAACGGTAAAGAATTAAGAAATAAAAAATTCATACTGTAATTAGAACTTTGCATACTAAAATTAGGGAAGGTGTTTTCTGATGCCATCCAGAACCTTCTTGGAGAGCAACCCCACGAAGGGAGCAGGGCATGGTAATTATGCACCAGGGCCTGCAGGTATGAAACCCTTACCCAGGCTTGCAGAGAGGATTAAACATCCAGTTAGGCTGCAAAACTTTTTAATTTTTCAACTTTTCATATCCAAATTATGAGGGGAGGAAAAAAAAAGGCTCCCGAGCAGCACAGCAGTGCATTATTTATTTAGACATTTAATGAATAACAAAATAGTGTTTCTGTACGAGCTGTGGAAGCCCAGAAACACTTTCCCCACTGTCTCACATATCCATAAATTTAGGTGACAAACAGGGATTTGTTGAGGGAATATCTGAGTCCCCTGGGAGGTGTCCTGCCCCTGGCAGGGGGTGGGAGTGGATCTTCATGGGCTTTCAGGTCCCTTCCAACCCAAATCACTCTGGGGTTCTGTGAAGATTCCATGATTTCCTCAATTCCCAAAGAGCCAGCCTGTGTACAGACTCCCAGAATCCCGGAATGGTTTGGGTTGGAAGGGACATTAAAGCTCATCCCATTCCACCCCTACCAGGGGCAGGAACACCTTCCACCAGCCCAAGTTGCTCCAGCCTGGCCTGGGACACTTCCAGGGATCCAGGGGCAGCCACAGCTCCTCTGGGCAAAGGCCAAGTCATGGCTCTGGGGATGAGTTTGGTTCAGTGTTTGCATCAATCTGCACAAACCTGTTTAACTGTTCCCTTTGGAGCTGGTTGGCATCCAGAGGGAAGGTGGGATTTGCTCTGTAGGAAGCTCCATTAAGAAATCCTGCAGTAATGAGAGGATGATCACAGCAACACCAATAACTGATATTATCAATGAAGTGCCTTGGATGTGAGAGGGACAAACACTGATGGCCCCAGGTCGATCCAGGGCAGGCTTAGGTCAGATATTTGGGAAAATGTCTTCACAGAAAGGGTTGTCAGGCATTGGAAGGGGGTGCCCAGGGAGGTGGTGGAGTGCCCATCCCTGGAAGTGTCCAAAACCACAGGAATGTGGCCTCCCCCCAGATTTTCCTGCCCACGTTGCTGTGCTGGGTTCTGGGCATTGTGGTACAACAGGGAGCACAGAAAGGAACATGGAAGGGGAGTGTCCAGGGAAATTCATTCCAGTTTTTGGTGTGTAAGTCCAACCTCATCCTTCCCTTTGCACGCTGCAGTTGTTACTGCAGGAAGAGGTGTCCCTGCCATGTATTTCCCAACCATTTTGCTCTGACAGGGAATAGACTGTCTGCAATTAATTCTAATTTAATTTCATTACTCACACCTGGGAATGGGGCATAGGGGATCCTGCACCAGCAAATCCAGAATAACTGTTGAAGAGACATCCAGCAGTTTTCAGACCAGTAAAGGAATTCACACCTTTTTTTTCCTACTTTCCACATGGGTGATATCACACTTTGCTGAGTCTTTCAATGAGACCACAGTGTGTCTGGAGAACAATAAAGAAAAAAGATGTTATACTCTTGTAGCACAAACAGGCAGTGATTCCAAACAGAGACAGCTTCTGTTCTGAGTTTCCAGCTGTTCCCCTTCCCAGCTGTGGCTGCTGTGGGTTGATGTGAACAAGGCAGCTCAGTGAAGGGGGAGGGCAGTTTGTCCTTGACCTCTCCAGCCGGATCCTCCAGGGAATCCCCCAGTGCAGCTCCCAGGACAGGGCTGGGAACATCTCTGGGCTCTGCTGGGGATGGGCAGCTGAGATCAGTGCAGTGTGTGTGTTGGAGTCCATCGCCCTGCCCCACTCCTGACCCTTCCCAGCACAACTCAGCCCTGCTCAGACACCCCTTGGAATGGTTTCATTGCACTGCTGGAATTATCTGCTCTGGAAGCTGCTCCCTCTGTTTCTTACCTGAAGAAAGACTCCAGTGCCTGTTCTGTTCCTCAGGGAAAGCTGTTTTCTGTCTGGACGTGGCAGGGACACCTTCCACTGCTCCCAGGCTGCTCCAAGCCCCGTCCAACCTGGCCTTGGACACTTCCAGGGATCCAGGGGCAGCCACAGCTTCTCTGGGCAACCTGGGCCAGGGCCTCCCCACCCTCCCAGGGAGGAATTCCTTCCCAATATCCCACCTAACCCTGCCCTCTGGCAGTGGGGAGCCATTTCCCCTTGTCCTGGTCCTCCATCCCTTGTCCAAGGTGGGATATTGGGAAATCCTTCCCTGTGAGGATGGGGAGGTCCTGGCCCAGGTTGCCCAGAGAAGCTGTGGCTGCCCCTGGATCCCTGGAAGTGTCCAAGGCCAGGTTGGATGGGGCTTGGAGCAACCTGGGATAGAGGAAGGTGTCCCTGCCCATGGCAGGGGTGGCACTGGGTGGGCTTTATGGTCCCTTCCCACCCAAACCAGTCTCTGATTCCACGAGGTGCCTGGAGGGAGGCAGAGAGCCAAGAAGGCAATTTTTTCAGAAAATATGGATTAAAGGGAGATTCTGGAGGTGCAGCTGTGGCACAGGGCAGAGGGACATGCTCCAAGTTGGCTCTCCAGAGGAAGGGGGTTTATGGAAGTGAAGGCCACCAGTAGGTGACAACAGGAACATCTGTGCTCTGGGATCTCCTCCTGATGGTGGTTTCTGGGCCCAGAGGAGCCTGTGCTCCTGTGGCAGCACAGCTCCATGAGGAATAAACCCCAGCAGGGAAAGGCTGGAAGCAGCATCCTCCATCTACCAGGCAGTGCCACCATTGCCATTGCAGAGGGAGTTTCCTCTCAGGGAATACTCAGCCCTTCCCAGGGAGCAGAGGATGGACAGACCCAGAGCTCCTGCTGAGCCAGTTCTGTCCCAAGGATGCTGTTTGTGCCTGCTGTCCATGGGCCAGGCCAGGGCCCGTGGTCCCTCTGGGAATATCCAACACCTGCAACTGGGCTCTCTCCTCCAACAACCCTCAGAGAACCCTCTCACCTTGAGGAGGGGTCTCCCTCCTCCTGGACCATCTGCTCCTCAGTGAGTGCTGCTCTGAGGAAGCAGAGGAGAGTGTGGGAGAAGATAAAAGAGAAAGATTAAACCCTTCCTGAAAGTTTCATCAAAGGCCTGTTTGTGGTGCTGAGGGGGATGCTGGAATGCTGGAATGCTGCCTTACCTTCACACAAACTTCATTCCTAACCCCCACCTCGTTATTTCCCAGCATCATCCCCGACTTTGGCAGCTCAGAGAGACGAGCTCATGATTTGCTTTCTTCTGTGCCTGATCAAAACACTAAACATGGGTGTTTATGTCCCTCACATCACCCTGAGTCTTCATACAGGAAATTTAGCTTTGCTTGAGGGGGAAAAATAGTAATAAATAGTAATATTAGTCCTGTGATCCCTTCCCTATTCAGGACATGAAGCTTCTCAGACATTTCAGAGTCTCTGAAAACATTGAACGAAAAGCCTGAGATCAAATAACTCCAACAGGAGCCCTTTGGATGTTCTGAAGGCTGCACATGGCTGCTGCCATCATTAAATTGAGCCAGGATTTGATTAATGTCTTGGGAACAGGGATCCACTCCCCACCCTTTCACACAGCTTGAAAGGACTGTGGTTACCTTTGGATTTTTAAGAAGAAGTAATTTTGTTTACTCACAGGGAGTAAAATTGCAGAATCTTATTCCACGTGGGGCTGTTTCTGTGACATCAGTGGCTGGAACCTGATGGCCAGACACCCCAAAACCGTGGCCAGACACCCCAAACCCATGGCCAGGCATCCCAAAAACATGGCCAGACACCCCACAACCATGGCCAGACACCCCAAACCCATGGCCAGGCATCCCAAAACCATGGCCAGGCATCCCAAACAGCCTGAGAGAGTTACAGATGTGTCCACAAATCATGGAATCATGGAATGGTTGAGGTTGGAAGGGACCTTAAAGCCCATCCAGTGCCACCCCTGCCATGGGCAGGGACACCTTCCACTAGCCCAGGTTGCTCCAACCTGGCCTGGGACATTCCAGGGCTGGGAAGCCTCTGGGCTCTCTGGATTTGCTGAGTGTCATTCCTGCTGGCATTCCAAGCCCGCCTTGGGCAGTGGTTCCCAAACTCTGTGCTCTGAACATTTGTTCCTCCCCAGACTTCTGATTTCCTTTCTGGAAGAGCAGTTGTCAGGCTGGGCTTGTTTTGGTTTCCAAAAGCTGACACCAGAAGAACTTTCCCATTCTGTTTGATTGGAGTATAAATATGGATGTGTTCTGTCCTAAATATTGCATGGGCAAAAGCTGTATTTTTTAATGCTCACCTTAGTGGCACAGCAGTTCTTCCCCCCACCACCACTTCCCTTCCCAGGGGGGTTTGCACTGCTGGAAGTGCTAAAAGCACTTTGCTGAGCCCCTGCTCCCCTGGGACAGGGCCTTCCACAGGGAAACATCCCTGGGACAGCTGGAGAGGGAATGTGAAAATGGATCTTTTATAACCCAAGTCCCTGCTTTTTTCCTTCCTGTCTTCACCCAGCAAAGTCTCTCCTTTTCCCTGGATGCTGAGTGTTCCTGGTGAACAGCAGGGGATGAAACCTTCCCCTGCCATGTTCATTCCACGGGGCAGGACCTTGAATGACCCGAGCTCGTGCTCTCCCTGGATGCCAGAAGAGCTGTCAGGGAGACCCAGCATCCCTGTGTATTATCCCTGAGGGAAAGAAAAGGGAAATCCTGGATTTGGATGGCACTTTGGAAGTGAGAGATGCCAAGGAAAGCCCCTGGGAGCTGGATTGATCCCTGTCCTTCCCTGGAGCAGTGGGCACCTCAGAGGGTGCTGCTGGCAGGGATCTGCACCTCCCCAGGAGTTTCTCACTCAGCCTCCTTGGGGAACTTCCCAAAGCTGCCAGAGAAGAATCCAGGCCTGGGGATTCCCATCCCAACACCCTTCCTACCCGTGTTAACCCAGCCTAGGGCTGTGCTCTGCTTTGTGTGCCTGGAATGGAGGTTGGGAGTGGGAAGGGCTGGATCCCCCTTTTCTCTGGGGCTGGGCTCTCTCCCCTGGTGGCCTGGCTTGTTCCATGTGGATTGATGGTGTACCTGGAATGCTCACAAGAGGACAACCCCCCTGGGGAAGCAGCATCCATGTCCTGTGGTGCTCCAGGAGGATGCACAGACACCCAGGCTTGGTGGGACCTTCCCACCACAACATCTGATCCAGGCAATGGATCGTGGGAAAACTGTTTCTTCTGGGAAAAACATGGACTTCTCAGACTTCCCTTTTGGATAGAGCTGAGTCTGGTTTTTCCTTCCCAGCAGCTGCTCAGAAGTACCTTGAGCAGCTCCACAGATGGTGTTCACAGCTCCAGATACTTCACATCAGGACAACTCAGTCCTGCCCAGGTTGAGCCCAGAGGGATGGAGCCTGAGCCCAGGATGTCATTCCAAGGCTGCCTTTCCCAGTGCCCTGACAATCCTGGGCCACTGAAAGGCAGGGATGTGGTGTCAGTGCTGCTGGAAACCTGCAGACATTTCTGTCAGTTCTGCAGGGCTGGACACTTTGATCCTTTGTGCTCTCAGATTCCCACATGGAGGCTCATTCCAGCATGAGGAAGAGCAAAAAATTGCTCCTTTAAGAAGAAAGGATGAGGGAAGATAAAGAACCTCAAAGTAGGAGCCATTGCTCGAGATCTGGAGAGGAACATGAAACTCCGAGGCAGAATCTGCTCTTAAAACCTCCGAAGGCTTTCCAGGAGGTTTTCACATTTATCTCCTGGACAATGGGGCTCCATGATTTCCCACCTCATGCCAGGGAAATATCCAACAAAAGCCACGGGCTCGAACAGGCAGACTTGTTGCTTGATGTTTTCAAATCTCTCCACGGGATCAGCAGCCAAACAGGGTCTGTTGTAAGATCTCTGACACTGAAAGTTTTGTGTCACATCAGGAAACTTTTTCAAATGCTTTGTGCCCTCAAAGGGGATCTGGAAGTTCAGTGGCAGTTTGGAGATGACGCATTAGGAACTGGCCTCAAAGTCTTTTCTCTGTCAGTGGTTTCTAAGATTAATCCAAACCCCGTAATGAATTCCTGTCTGTGCACTGCAGTTGGAGGGAATAAGGGAACAAACCCAATAACTAATCAAAGGCCCTGTGGGGGTGTGGGAGGACACCACGAGCACGACTACAAAGCTTTTTGTGTCTCTCTGATCATCCCTGGATTTGAATTGCTGCAAGAGTCACACAGCTGTCCCTTGGCTGAGCACGAGGTGCCACCAGAGCAGACCCACAGACTGGTCTGTCCCTCACCTGCTGCTGCAGGAGCCAGGAGGCTGCTGGGGCAGCCTCTTCCTCAGGAATTTCTTCCTGGAAAGGGTGGTCAGGCACTGGAAGGAGCAGGGCTAGATGGGATATTGGGAAGGAATTGCTGGCTGGGAGGGTGGGGAGGCCCTGGCACAGGTTGCCCAGAGAAGCTGTGGCTGCCCCTGGATCCCTGGAAGTGTCCAAGGCCAGGTTGGAGCAGCCTGGGACAGTGGAAGGTGTCCCTGCTCATGGCAGGGGTGGCACTGGGTGGGTCTTGAGGTCTCTTCCAACCCAAACCAGTCTGGAATTCCATGATTCTTTCCCTGACTGCTTGACTTGATTCTTCTCACTGACACCAACACAATCCATGTCAGTGCAAAGCTGGGGATACAGAAGAAAATAAGATTTCCCAAATTTGAGCACTGATTTGATTGGATAAATTGGTGTCTCTTTGACTTATTAAGCCAACTTCTGAGAACCAGCTTGTTCTGAGAACTGGCCAGTGGCCCAGTGGCACTGAGCTGATGGACCAGGGGACAAATCCAATGTTGGACTGAGCCCCCAGTTGGAGTGATCCCTGTGGATATTTCAGCGATATATAACCAATTCTACCCCTTTTGTAATTATGAGCCTGCTTCTTCTTGCTTGCAAATTTACAGATCTCTAGAATTATAATAAAATTCCCAATCTTACATATACATATAAAATACAGCCTTCCTAGTGCACTACCCGGGTGTCAGGTGGTTGCTGCATAAATGAATTTAAAAAGCATTTAATGAACCACTTGTATTTAGAATTTGAACCAGAGAAAACCAGCAAAACCAGAGGTTTGGATCCCAATCAGCCCCACGCTCTGTGAGCAGGGCACACACTGTGCTGCTCCCCCAGACCTGCCCCTAAAACACAGCTCACCTGCAATCTGCATTTATAGCTCATCATTTCTGCAGGATGGGGTCAGACACTCATTTGATCAGTGGCACCTGAAGTTCCCAGGAACGCAGCTCCTTCATTTCACAGCGTTTATGGACTTTGCAGGGATAACAGGTGGGAGGCACTGCAGGGATAACAGGTGGGAAG
>NW_020885006.1:126291-139781 GCF_003945725.1 Corapipo altera | reverse complement strand
GAGCAGGGATTTGAAATGTCAGGGTGGTTTTGTGCTGAAACACAGGGAAAAAACATGACATTTGGAACGACTGAGGCCATCACCATATTTCTGCCTTGGGCAAGTCAGGGTGAACTTTCCATCCGTGGAGCCAAACCAGCCTGAGCCCTGCTGGGAGAGCCGGGTGGGCACGGCACTGGCACTGGGAACTGGGAGAGGGGGAGCCAGGCTGGAGGAGTCCTGGAGCATCCTGCTCTAGTGGCAGGTGTCCCTGCACTTGGGAATCAGGTGATGATGGTGAGATGTACACATGGACATCAGGAGGGGACTGAATTATCACGGAATCACAGGGTGGGTTGGGTTGGAAGGGACCTTCAAGCCCCTCCAGTTCCAGCCCCTGCCATGGGCAGGACACCTTCCACTGGCCCAGGGTGAGTCCTCAGCCTGTGAAAGGGAATGCTGGAAAAGCAGCAGTTTGGTTGAATGCTGGGAAGGGACAAACGATTTGTCCCTGCTTTGTTCCCAGGAGAGGATGGACAGTCCTGGATCAGCCCCTGCGTGCCGACAGCACTTCCTGTGGAGATCAGAGCAATGAACATCTGGGCACTGCTGGAGCAGCAGGGAAACCTCTCCTGGGGGATGTGGAGGTGAGCATGTCACCAAGGGACAGGATTTAAAGAAAACCTGGCAGTAAAATGTCACTGGTAAATCCAAACCAGCATCAAATTCCACGGATTGTGTTTACAGAGAGAGGCACGGACAATGGAATGTGGGAATGGTGGCCTGGAGGTAGTTTGGGCTGGAGCAGCCCCAGGTGTTGGGGAGTCCCCCTCCCTGTGCCCAGTGCATGGCCTGCAAGTCTCCAGAAGGGGGGGATTTTGTGTTTATTTTCTTTCTAAAAGAAGTTTAATTAATCACTGACTCATCCTTTAATTAGAGATGCTGTTGCCCTTGTCTGGACTACTCCTGGCTCTGCCTGAGGAATTATCCCTGTGTACACTCCCTGCCTTTAAACCATTATTAATGGCAGGATTTACACACCTCTCTCAATAACCCACTGCTTCTCAATCCTTTCACTCTCTGGACTTTGAAGGTTTGGCTCTGCTGAGCAGCCTAATAAAGGGGCACAGGGAGATGGAACTCACTCATTAATAATTTGTGATGGGCTCTGCTCAGCAGCTGAACACCAAGATCTACAGAAAAGTTTTGAGACAGAATCCAAGCTGGCATTTGATTTAATCAGGAGCTGGGATGCTCCAGGGCATCCTATGGAGAGACAAAGCCCAGGTGCTCCTGTCTGCACCGTGGGGTTGGGAAACAACCCCGTGAGAGCCCAACTCCCTGCGAGCCCTCAGTGACACTGGGAGTGCTGTGGGAGTGGGTTACAGCTGGTTGGCAATATTAGGAGTTGCTTTCCTGATCCAAAAATCACATGGGTGGCCTTCTGTAGTCTGGCTGAAAAAAACTGGCTACCAGGGCCTGGGATCCAGTGGCATCAGAGCTGCTCAGGGAGAGGGGATTGGGAAGGGATGTGAGGCTTCAGCTGGGCTTGGGAGGCTGTGAGAGGCCATGGACAGAGGAATGGTTTCCCACTGCCAGAGGGCAGGGTTAGATGGGATAGTGGGAAGGAATTCCTGGCTGGGAGGGTGGGGAGGCCCTGGCCCAGGTTGCCCAGAGAAGCTGTGGCTGCCCCTGGATCCCTGGAAGTGTCCAAGGCCAGGTTGGAGCAACCTGAGCTGGTGGGAGGTGTCCCTGCCCAGGGCAGGGGGTGGAATAAGATGGTTTTTAAGGTCCCTCCCAACCCAAACCATTCCAGGATTCCATGATTCTGTTGAGGAAAGGCCAGTTTTCCTTGATGGACTTCTCTGTTCAATAGTAAAAAGTTTTGCATTCTTGTAATTAGTGGCCCAAACTTGTGTTTCAGAGTGAATCATTTAAGAGCTGACTATAATAAGTGTTTGCCTTCAGAATCTCATCTCAGCTGCCAGCTCTGGCTCCTCCATTCCCCAGCAGGATAATGACCCCAGAATTAGCAACCCTCCTGCTTGTGCAGTCCAGTCACTCACTCCCAGGCAATTACTCTCCACTGTGGATTCAGGAGGAGAAGAATACAAATGGAATGTGTGACCTGAAGGGCAGAGGGGAAGGAGTGTGTTTGTTTTATGTTAAAAGCAAAGAGCTCCCAGTCTTCCTGGCAGCTGTGCCTGGAGAGGACGTGCATCCCAACAGGACCATCATGGCCTGGCATCTCTCCCCCAGTCCTGCTCTGTCTGTTCTCTGGAAATCCTGGGCTGCCTGGAGCAGGTCCTGTGGCTGGAATTAAACATTATTCAGATGTTGGGAAGGAATTCCTGGCTGGGAGGGTGGGGAGGCCCTGGCCCAGGTTGCCCAGAGAAGCTGTGGCTGCCCCTGGATCCCTGGAAGTGTCCAAGGCCAGGTTGGAGCAGCCTGGGCTGGTGGAAGGTGTCCCTGCCCATGGCAGGGGTGGCACTGGGTGGGCTTTGAGGTCCCTTCCAACCCAAACCATTCCAGGATTCCATGAGTGCACACAATCCACATTTTGCAAGGTTTCATTGTGCTAATGAGCATTGAGATAATTGGCCTGGATTTTCAATGCCAGGTGTAAATCCCCAGGGATTCTGGCAGGGGGTTTTGTGCCAGCCTCCCACAGGCCCTGGGGGCAGCAGGGACAGCCATGATCCCTGGGGTGGGGTGTCATGGCCTGGGCTCTTTCACAGGAAGGAATTTTGGGAAGTGATGATGGCCTGGGGCACATGGAGAGGTGCAGTCCCCATGGATCAGCTCAGTCTGCTCTGTGCTGACCAAACTAAGGTCTGAGCTCTGCTCCAAGAGCTGGTTCTCCTCTTTAGACACCTGGAAGAGGGGCTGGGGCTGTGTCTGCCTCATTCCTGGGTTTGTCCCAGCCATGGGAGCTGCCTGTGCTCGGCAGAGATGGCACAGGGATGTGAGTGCACAGCAGGGGGCTCTTTAATATTCCCACATCCATTAGCATAATGCCTTAGGATTCCTGTCAGCTTCCTGTGGAAAGGCCCAGAAACTGCAGCAGGGCCAGGACACTGCTTTTCCTCTGTCTCACAGAATTCCAGAGCGGTTTGGGTTGGAAGGGACCTTAAAGCCCACCCAGTGCCACCCCTGCCCTGGGCAGGGACACCTTCCACCAACCCAGGTTGCTCCAACCTGGCCTTGGACACTTCCAGGGATCCAGGGGCAGCCACAGCTTCTCTGGGCAAGCTGTGCCCACCTTCACAGGAAAAATGTGTTTTCTTGTGTTCAGACAGGATTTTATAGTGTTTAATTTGTGCCTCTGTCCTGTCAGTGCTGAGAGAATCCTGGTTCCATCCCCGTCATTCCCTCCCCTCAGGAATTCATCCACATGGATAAGATCCTCCCCTATTAAAATGAAATTGTGGCTTGCAGAGTGCACTGTCCTGGGGCAGGGAGTTCTGTAATGAACTGCAGAGCCACAGTGACACAGAGTTATCCCTCTGCTTCAAAAACCCACCACGTACAACACATTTTAGGGGATTTTTCTCTTTCTGCCAGAAATGTCTTTGATGGTGAGACTGAGCCAGGAAAGGTTCATGTTCTGGGGTGACAGGGCAGAGCAGAGGAGGAGATGAACAGGGACTAAAATGGTGAACAATCCTAAAAAATCACTTTTTTAATTGTCAAACACAAGGTAAAGTCCTTTTTCCTGTTCGTGGCAAGAGGAAGATGAGCCCTTAAATTCTGCAGGGCTGTGCTTCGGGCACATCAGGGGCAATTTTGCTGGTCATGTCTGTCCTACACTGAAGGTCATCAGAACAATTCTGTGCTTGATCCTCCTGCTGCTGGAACAGGGAGGTGTCCAGGCTGGGCTGAACTCTGTGCTTACAGCAGTGTCCAGCACAAGCAGGAAAATGTCAGTTCTTCAGGAATAAGAGAACAGCTGGGGAGGGCACAGCTCTAACTGGTGGTCTGAGTAAAACCAGGAATTTTGCTTTCATCCTTGTGGAAAGGACTGACTCGTTGATAAGTGTCAGGGGAAGAAATGTGTTGTCAAATCACCTGCAGGGGGTAAAAGGAACAGAACACGGATCCTCTGAAGCTGTGGTGTGGATCTGCCACTCTCTGGGATTGTTGGGGAAGTTTGGGAAGTGAAATATGGACATTGCCTCCCCTGGGCACAGAGGGAGGGGTGGGAAGGGGATGTGATGCTCTGAACAGACCAGAGGAGTTACAGGATACAGTGGGACAAGGTACCACACTCTGGCACTGGGAAACCATTCCCTGTGTCCTGTCCCTCCATCCCTTGTCCCCAGTCCCTCTCCAGCTCTCCTGGAGCCCCTTTAGGCCCTGCAAGGGGCTCTCAGCTCTCCCTGGAGCCTTCTCTTCTCCAGGGGAACCCCCCCAGCTCTCCCAGCCTGGCTCCAGAGCAGAGGGGCTCCACCCTTGGAGCATCTCCATGGCCTCTGGACTTGCTCCAACAGCTCCAGTTTTCCTCCCTGCTGGGTTTAAGGCACCAGTGGAATTGTGAGGGGAGCAAATGAAGGGAGAACAGATGTTGTGTTATCTTAGTTGGGAGTTACTGAACCCACTGAACCAGTGTCTGCATTTGTGTGCAGGGAGGGCAGCCCAGGGTTTAATGAGGGAATGAGTTTCTGGCTGAGGACTCAGGAGTCACCTGAGCTTGTGGGCACTGTGTCTGCAGGTTTATTCCATGACTTCAGGGGAGCTCCAGGTTTTTGACCCTGTAGATCTGTGCTGTTACTAGGGAAGGACAAGGATCTGATCCTGAGCAGTGCCACTGGAATAGCTAAATCCAGTCTCTCTGTGGTGCTGAGGAGCCTGTCTGACTCCACAAGGAATTCTGTTTAAAAACAAGGACTCTGTTTCCTGGAGCTGCTTCATCTCAGGTCTGTGTCACTTGTCAGCAGTGACCCTGAGCACAGGTCCATTGCCCTGCACCCTGGGAGGCTTTTGGGGGTAAAACACAGCCTCCTGTCCCCTCTCCCCTCCCACTTTAGCCCCAGTGCCATCTCAATCCCAGGAGCCCTCCTGGGAGCTACCATCTCCCAGGACCATCAGCCCCACTCCCCTCCTGCCTCTGCTTCACACAGGAAAAGGATTGTTTTTGTAGGAGTGGGGCTCTTTTCCCTGCACAGCACTTTGACCCAGGGATGCTCCTGCAATCCATCCTCTCCTGTCCTGCACTGCTTTGGGCCCTGGCTGTGCAGGAGCAGCTCCCAAATGGCTCCAGGTTTGTTCAGGACTGTTCATTTCCCACAGAGCAAACACATCTTTGGGCTGCAGCTGCACATGGTGTAGAATAAAGGCAGTGTTGCCTGGAATCATAAATCTCTGTGAGACAGAGCAGAGGCACAAAAGGTGTTTGAGTGCTTTGCTCTGTGTGTCAGTGATGGAGAGGCCTTGGCTTCCTTTGCCACCTCTCTCAGGGCAGAAGAGTCTTCCCTGTCTTCCTCCCAGACAGAGTGTAAGACATTGCCTGCTGCAAACCACCAGTGGCTTTGAGCTGAAGGAGGGCAGGGAGAGATGGGATATTGGGAAGGAATCCTTCCCTGGGAGGGTGGGGAGGCCCTGGCACAGGTTGCCCAGGGAAGCTGTGGCTGCCCCTGCATCCCTGGAAGTGTCCAAGGCCAGGTTGGACAGGGCTTGGAGCAACCTGGGCTAGTGGAAGGTGTCTCTGCCCATGGCAGGGGGGTGGAAGGACACAAGTTTTAAGGTCCCTTCCAACCCAAGGGCTGACTCAGTGCCCCTGAGTTTCAGTGGCACATCCCTACATGTGTCAAAAAACCCCCAAATGCACCAGGACTGCTCCAAATGCTCCTTCTGGCTGGGCAGGTGGAAAATTAAACTGCAGAAGCTGAAGGATTGGAGATTTGAACCCTGCCCATCCTCACCTCCACGGAAAACCCTGGAGTTGATCCCTGTGCTCTGCAGAGGGAGGGGTGGGAGGGTGGCTGGGACCCAGGAGGGCCAAGGCAGAGCAGCAGGGGAGGGGCTGATGGAGGTGCTGCCCAGTCAGGAGCAGTGTCCCACCCACCCATCCTTGTTCCCACATTCCTGTCAGCTGCACTGAAGTGTTTCTTCCCTTATTTTGGGCAATGACACTTGTTGGACACGGAGGGAAAACATCTGCCATTCCCGTTTGGATCAGCTGCTTCTCACCCTGAGCTGTAAACACCTCCCAGTGCTGTTGGCTCTTCCCATCTCCCCGCTCCAGCTGCATTATTGAACAACCTGTCACACAGTTTCACACATGTGTTTGGCCTTAATTAAGGAAGAGGAGTTTTTCAATTGATTTTCATATTACATTACAAGTACAAAGCATTTCCAGCAGCCTGGCACGGGCAGTCTGGCACGGGAGGAGCTCAGGCTCTCAGCCATTGGCTGTTCTTCCAGCCAGGATCCCCAAGGAAATGGGATGTCTGGGAAAATGCTGCTTGTCCTGGTTAATAAATGTTGAACCTTGTGGATGTTGCAGCCAAAGTTGAGCAGGAGATGAAGGACCAAATGTGGAGTTATGGCAGGGTGTGGGTTGGCTGTGTTCTGGAGATACTGGAGTTCCTCTGCCCACAGCAGGACTTGATGGTAGATCTTGCCTTTTTCTTCTCTGAGATCCTGCTCTGCACAACCCGCTCCCAAAATTGGTGCCCAGAGAAGCTGTGGCTGCCCCTGGATCCCTGGAAGTGTCCAAGGCCAGGTTGGACAGGGCTTGGAGCAACCTGGGCTGGTGGAAGGTGTCCCTGCCCATGGCAGGGGTGGCACTGGATGGGCCTTGAGGTCCCTTCCAACCCAAACCAGTCTGGGATCCCATGATTTTATGAAAATAATGTTTTGTATTTTAGTGTTGAAGACCTAAATGAGCCTCTATTTAAAGAAAACCCAAAATTCAGTGCCAGCCTTTATAAGGCTCAGTTTAGTGCCCCCAGTTGTGCCCTTTCCCAGCACAGACCTGCCTGAATGCCTGTGGATTTTCCAAGAAGTATTTTTCAGTAGCCAGCAGTTGGTTGGAAGTGTTTGGGAATTTCTTCCTCTTCCAACAATGTGATAACACACAGGAATATACTGAGAGAAGGTGCTTGATGTGCTGTAGTTCCTCCCAGCTGCTGCATGGAAAACAATGCTTTTTCATTGGATATCAGGAAATTGTTCTTCATGGAAAAGGCTGTCCAGCCCTGGAGGGGGCCAGCCATGCTCAGTGACCCCACAAACACAGCAGGGGCTCATCCCATTCCCTCCTGGCTGCCAGAGGATCATCAAGCAGCAGGGGCTCATCCCATCCCCGCTTGGCTGTCAGAGGATTATCTTTGCTTGAGCAAGAAACCCTTTCTTCTTGTCACATTTAGGGCACAGGCAGTGGGTTTGCAGGCAGCAAAGTCCCCTAATGTGCTGCTGGGAGTGAGTCATTCACATCACCAGCAGCTTCCCTCAATCCATGTGGAATGGGGCTGTACAGGAATTTCCATATATTGCAGCCACTGCTGGGACACTGCACAGGAGCAGGAGGTGGTTCCCTGTCCCCCTGGAGGAGCCCCAGCCTCACCCAACACCTACATTTTGGGTCTCACAACACCCTTCCCACGGGCAGTTTGCTTTCACTGCCTGTTCATGATTTAAGGAAAGTGCTGTAAATAAACTGTTCAGCTGATAAACACCTGGGGTTCCTTTTATTAGAAGAAACCAAACAAATGAACACCCAGAATCAAGGCAAATCGATTGGCTGCTGTAATCCTTACAGAGCAAGAGATGTGGTTTGGAAGGTTTAAAATTCATTGAAATCCCTGCAGTCCTGGCAAAGGATTTATTTCCTTATTAATGAACATTGTTTACACTGTTGGTCCCCGGCTCTGAATGACCAAAGCACTCAGGAAGAGCAGCTGAAACGGGCAGGATTTAAATCACTGATGCTTTAAGGTCATGGAAACCTTATCCCAAGGTAAAAAAAGCAAAACAGCAGAGGCTTCATCTCCCTTGGTCCCTGTAAGTCTGGATCACTTGATGGTTTGTATGCTGGTGGGATTTCATTCCCAGTTAACAGGGTTCATCTCCAGGCTCTCTGTTCATGGGATACATTGCAGTGCTGTGTGGAAGATTAATCCTGTTACCCTGTAATCAACAAAGGGGAATCAGGCAGGTCTGAGCTTTACAGGTCCAAAATGGACCCTGTATCTTGTAGCACCTTTATCAAAATTCCTGCAATAACCTTTAAGGCTTTCCCAGCAGCCAGGGAGGGTTTGTGCCATTGAAAGCTTCTCTGCAGTGGCTGAGCCATCAGCACAAAGCCCAGAGCCCAGAGCTCCCTGATACAAACCAGGGTGTAAAGGTCCAAGGTCGCTAATCTTGGAATCATGGAATGGTTTGGGATGGAAGGACCTGAAAGCCCACCCAGTGCCACCCCTGCCATGGGCAGGGACACCTTCCACCAGCCCAGGCTGCTCCAACCTGGCCTTGGACACTTCCAGGGATCCAGGGGCAGCCACAGCTTCTCTGGGCAACCTGGGCCAGGGCCTCCCCACCCTCCCAGCCAGCAATTCCTTCCCAATATCCCATCTCTCCCTGCCCTCTGGCAGTGGGAAGCCATTCCCTGTGTCCTGTCCCTCCATCCCTTGTCCCCAGTCCCTCTCCAGCTCTCCTGGAGCCCCTTCAGACCCCGCAAGGGGCTCTCAGCTCTCCCTGGAGCCTTCTCTCCTTCAGGTGAACCCCCCCAGCTCTCCCAACCCCTCAGAGGAATCTGGGCAGCCTTAGGCAATATTAATGTGTGAAGTAATTAGCTCCAGGGTTTAAGGGTGTCTTTCATGTTGCGCAAAGAAGACACGAGGTCCCTGACAAGGAGAAGGGGAACACAATGGGATAATTGGATTACCAACTGGTGCTGTGGCCAGCCCGGCTCAGCTCCCACAGATCACACACAGAGCAGCCAAACTGAGCAAAGACAAAAGCTCAGCCTTCCCCAGCTAATGAGGAACGAGATCCAAAGGGTTTGGTTTCCTAAAGTGCATCCATTAAAAAGTTCAAATGAGAGCTGCACAGTTGGATGGAGGAGGAAAAGGCTGGGAGAGCTTTTGTGCAGGGGATGCAGAGGGAAAGCACTGAGAGCACAGATCTTTGGGAAAGAGTTTGGAGGAGTGTCCTCAGAAAGGGCATTGCCTGAAAATGGAAATAGTTTCTAAGAGTTCTCCAAGACTGACAGAGGATCCCTGTTCACTCCAAAAATGTCAGGATGGTTTGAGTTCAGAACTGACTTTCCATCTGGAGAAACACAGTAACAGTGAGATCCCTGGTTCAGTGTTGCCAAAGTGAATGTTTGCCTTGATCCCAAAGGTGTGATAATTCCTTGGGTCCTGAAAGCATGGAATGGTCCAGGCTTCTGGAAGGTTGCAGCAACTGAGGTGGTGGAGTCACCATCCCTGGAAGTGTTCCAAAAACAGGGATGTGGCACTTGAGAACGTGGTGAACACACAGTGCTGGGGCAATGGTTGGCCTTGGTGACCTCAGAGCTCAATCTTGGTGATTCTGTGATCAGTGAAATGGCAAATCCTGCCCAAGAAGCAGCATTTTTATCCTCTCTAATGCTGATTATCATGGTCACACCCCACCACCAGCTCTGCCTGTGTCCATCCCTTCCCACAACTGCTCTGCCAACAGGGAGTTTAGACAAGGAGAGCCTGAATCCCCCTGCTCACATGTCCAAGGCTTCCTTTGCCTTAGAACAACCAGAGCTGAGCTTTTATCTGTCACCTTCCTGTCCAAGGTCACCTTTTGCTGCTCAGGTCACCTTGAGGTTCCCTCCTGAGCTTCCACAGCCCCATCGATCCATCTGTCCAGTGTCAGTGATCCATTAACCCTCAGCCTGGCAGTGCTGGGAAGCAGCAGGAGTGTGCAGGGAGCACCAGGGACTCAGTGCCACTGACTGATGGCCTGGTGCCAGTCAGGGGGCAGGAGTGGCACAGAAATGAGAAGTGCTCCATCTGCCTTTATCACCCCAGTCCTCTGTGCTCCGTCATTAAAGGACGGGCAGCAAACCCTGGCAAGGAGGGAAAACCCTTCCTTTGCTCTGAGGTCGAGTGTTTCTGCTGTGAGCAGTTTGTGATGGTTCCCTGGGTTTGAATCTCACAGCCACCCCAGGTTCCCTCCCCAGGGCTCAAGGACTGAGCTGGAATTGTAACCAGCATCCATTTTTGGGACAGTTGCCACTGGCTGCTGTCATGGGCAGGGGTGGAAGCTCTGAAATGTCAACTTGTCCCTTGGAAAGGTTTGAAAGACAGGGAATGTGGGACCACAGATGCTTCCTGAGTCAGCTGTGGTGGGAGAGCAGCCACAGCCAGGAGCTGCCCACCGAGGCCCTGTCCACTCTGGTGCCTTGTCTCTTCCTCCTCCCCAGATTTTATGTTTTAGAAAATGCTTAAAATGCACATAAATTACTCTTTTGGCAAAGTCTGACTAACCTGAGCCAAGGGAGTAAGGCACAACAGGAAAGGATGTTCTTACCCAAAGTTTCTTACCCAAACTTTGCTACTTTATACAGAACCAAATGCTAATAATTTTGGATCCCAAAATCTCATTTTTTGATATGAACAACGTCTATTGAAAAATGAGAAGCCATAAGATGGGATCAGCTCCTGGTTCTGACATCCCTCACCAGCAATCTTTGTATTTTCCTTTCTTTTAGCATCCCCTTGTCTGACATTTTCATCCAGATGGGTTTCACCTAAATCAGGCCTTTTGGTTCAGCACAGTCCCTGCTTCACCTGATTTCCTTAGGGAGCCTTTTGGCCTGTAAGAGGTGCTTTCCAAGGTTTTCCTGCCTGATCCTTCCTGCTTTCTCCTGCCAAGTGCTGGTTTATTTTATGGACTCTCATGGGAATGGGTTGGAGTGCTCAGGAGCCACCACAGCCCTGTGTGCAGTGTGTGTGTGATCAAGGGGGTCGCTGCAATGGGAGCTGGAAACTTAATTTAGGCTGGAAATTTTGGCTGATTAAGCCCACCAGAGTTCTGCAGAGTTTTGTCCTGGTGGATCTGAGTCCCGTTCCTTCCGTGGCACTGATCCCACTGAGCTGGAGGAAAGTCAGAAGACACATTTCACTGCCCTCTGTGCATTTCCCACCATCAGCAGCCAATTCCAAACGTAGAATCCCAGAGTCACTAAGGCTGGAAAAGCCCTCCCAGCCCATGGATCCCCCCTGTGCCCGATGCCCACCTTGTCCCCAGCCCAGAGCACTGAGTGCCACGGCCAGGCCTTCCTGGGACACCTCCAGGGCTGGGCACTCCAAACCTCCCTGGGCAGCCCCTGACAAGGCCTCACCACCCTTTCCAGGGAGAAATTCCTCCTCCTGTCCCACCTGAGCCTCCCCTGGCACAGCTGGAGGCCGTTCCCTCTCCTCCTGTCCCTTGTTCCCTGGCAGCAGAGCCCGACCCCCCCGGCTCCCCCCTCCTGTCAGGGGGTTGCAGAGCCAGAAGGTTCCCCCTGAGCCTCCTTTGCTCCAGGCTGAGCCCCCCCAGCTCCCTCAGCTGCTCCTGCTGCTCCAGCCCCTTCCCAGCTCCCTTCCCTTCCCTGCACATGCTCCAGCCCCTCCGTGTCTCTCTTGTCTGAGATCCCAGAACTGCCCCAGCACTGGAGGTGCCCCAGCAGTGCCAGCACAGGGACAGTCCCTGCCCTGGGCCTGTGCCCACACTATTTTTGATAGAAACATTTTCCTGCCCCTCTTCCCTCTGTTTTAGTTGCAATTCCTCCTCCTCTACCAACACAGCAATTTCTTCCCTGAGTTCAGCACAGTGATCTGGGAGCTGATAGATTTTCATGTTAAATGTTCTTACAGGTCCCACGTAGCAGATTAAGATCTGTTGAGTCTCTCTGCAGGTAACTCATTTCAAATCACTGGCAAAAATTGGCTTTAAAGGTGTTTTCTTACTGATTTGGATGGTTTTAAATTGAGTTCTCAGATAAGAAGTGATCATCCCACTGGATACAGCTTTGGAAAGGAGTCCCAGCATCTCCTTTAGCACGGTCAAAGCTTCAGAGAGTCAGTGACCTTTTGGGTTTGACCAAAAAAACCTGTATTTACAGTCTATTTCTATTTTGATCCAAAGGGATAACAAATGGCCTCAAATAATATTTCCAAATACTGGAATGGATTACAAACCCCGTGGAGGTGGGAATATGCATGTTCCTCTGTGTCATTGAGGATTTGGAGAGGTTAAAATAAATATTATCACTTCTTATTAGACAGCTTCTGCTTCCTCAGATTAACAGCAGAGATAAGGCAGGTATATATTTATTACAAATTGACAGGACATTTATTTCTGTTCCCAGTGGCAGAAATCCATTAGAAGCAAACAAATTCCTTGCCCTTATCAGAGTGCTTTGTGTTGTCTGTGTTTGGAGATAAAGCTGCCCCATTTGTCACGGGGAGATGGTGCTGCCTCGTGGAGCTCCAGTGCCCACAGGGCTGGGAATGCACCAGGAACACCTGTGGCCTGAGGGGTTGGGGATCAAGGTTGCTTTTAGACTTTTCTGTCACACGTTTGTAAAACAGACTCATGGAATTGTTAAGGTTGGAAAAGACCTTTATGTCCAGCTCTCCACCAGCACCACCACGTTCACCACTAAACCACATCCCCCAGTGCCACATCCCCACGGCTTTGGGGCACTTCCCGGGATGGGGACTCCAGCACTGAGCTCACCAGGTTGCTTTACAGCCTTCTCCATGATTATTTTTTTCCTGATGTCCCACCTGAGCCTCCCCTGGCCCAGCTGGAGGCCGTTCCCTCTCCTCCTGTCCCTTGTTCCCTGGCAGCAGAGCCCGACCCCCCCCCGGCTCCCCCCTCCTGTCAGGGGGTTGCAGAGCCAGAAGGTCCCCCCTGAGCCTCCTTTTCTCCAGGCTGAGACCCCCCAGCTCCCTCAGCCCCTCCTGCTGCTTCAGACTCTTTCCCAGCTTGAGTTTTGTGGGAGTTGGAGCTCTCAGAACTGCTCTCCCAGCGGGGTCAGAGGGTCCTGCTCAGTGAGTCACACGGGGACTGTGCTGCTCATTAGGGACACTCTGGCTCAGTCACTGCTGCTGCAGCCCCTTGAAGCTGCTCTGGTTCTATCTGGGGATAACCCATTAGACTCCCAGCACTCAGAGGTTTCCCCAGAGCCCTGCAGTCAATTTGCTGCCCTTATTTCACCCAGTGAATGTGATATTCCTGTCAAATCCACTGAGAGATGCTTCCCCCTGTTAAATTGCTTCCCTCAGCCTGCCTGGGGCTCCCATGTGACACATGGACTAGAGGAGGGCTTCCAAGACACAATATTTATTCCCAGGCAGGGCACAGTGGCCATGGGAGAGGAGGACAAAGGAGTGACCCCTGCAGGGGGGCAGAGATCCAGGGCACAGCAAGAACTTTCCTCCTGGATCCACGAGACCTGCAGGTTTGTTCCGAGGGCTCCCAAACGGGAATGATTGGCACAGCACTTGTGTGTTTGTTCCTGGTGCCATCCCACAGCTCCC
>NW_020885006.1:82403-126281 GCF_003945725.1 Corapipo altera | reverse complement strand
TGGCACAGCACTTGTGTGTTTGTTCCTGGTGCCATCCCACAGCTCCCAAACGGGAATGATTGGCACAGCAGTTGTGTGTTTGTTCCTGCTCAGCTCCTGGTGCCATCCCAGGGCATTGCTCACCACGGAGTTTGTATCAGTCAGACCTGGGGGGTTGTGCTGGGAGAGGAGCTGAACTCTGAAACAATTCCTCACCCAGTACTCCAAAGGGGAAAAGCCCCAAATAAAATAAACTGGGGATCAAGCTCAGAGGGTCCAGCAGAGTCATGGAATCACAGAACACCTTGGGTGGGAAGGGACCTGAAACCCTGCCCAGTGCCACCCCTGCCATGGGCAGGGACACCTTCCACCAGCCCAGGTTGCTCCAGCCTGGCCTTGGACACTTCCAGGGATCCAGGGGCAGCCACAGCTTCTCTGGGAATTCTATTTCAGGGCCTCCACACCCTCCCAATCAGGAATTGAGACATCCTTTGATATCTCTGGTCCTCCCCCTGCCTTGGACTGGAGAAAGGATTAAATATTCTTTTGTTTCTTTGCCTCTTTACGTTCCCAGATAACTTGTTGATTCCGGCTGACAGGGCTGAGTTATTTCCAGCCCTTAATAAATGAGCTAATTTGGGAGTTATTAACAGTTAACAAATTTCATTCTGTACTTGCAAAACCCTCCAAAGCCCTTCAGGAAATAAATTCCTCACAGAGTCTGAACTGCAGAGGTGCTGAAAGAGATAATTACACACTGAGCTAATTATTGGCTTTGGCCTGTGTTTGAAGAATTACGTCCAGACCATGATATGGAGACAGTGGTGATGCTCAAGGGCTCCCAGCAGGAAATCTCCTGGGTGTCCTGTGGTCCCTCCTGGTCAGGAAAATGTTTTGGAGGGGCTGTAATGGGATAATGCCACGATCCAGCTGTTTGGATCGTGTACATGGGCACTGGCTGCTTTTACTTAGTTGGTTTCCATTTCTTTCCTTCGCAGAGTGGTTCATTGTCAGCTGCCACCACTTCCCAGATTCCCAAACCACTCTGAGTTATTTGGGATGCAACTACAGAAGCCCTGAGAGTCTGAGAGATCTCCAAGGTAAGGACAAAAATTAGACATTTGTGTTCTCACGGCCCAGCTGAGTTCCCTCAGGACATTGCCTTGCCTTGCCTTGCCTTGCCTTGCCTTTGCCTTGCCTTGCCTTTGCCTTGCCTTTGCCTTGCCTTTGCCTTGCCTTACCTTGCCTTGCCTTTGCCTTGCCTTCCCTTCCCTTGCCTTCCCTTCCCTTGCCTTCCCTTCCCTTGCCTTCCCTTGCCTTCCCTTGCCTTCCCTTGCCTTCCCTTGCCTTGCCTTCCCTTCCCTTGCCTTCCCTTCCCTTGCCTTCCCTTGCCTTGCCTTCCCTTCCCTTGCCTTCCCTTCCCTTGCCTTCCCTTCCCTTCCCTTGCCTTGCCTTGCCTTGCCTTGCCTTGCCTTCCCTTCCCTTGCCTTGCCTTGCCTTGCCTTCCCTTGCCTTGCCTTCCCTTGCCTTCCCTTGCCTTGCCTTCCCTTGCCTTGCCTTCCCTTGCCTTGCCTTGCCTTCCCAAACCTTCCCTTCCCTTCCCTTCCCTTCCCTTCCCAAACCTTCCCTTCCCAAACCTTCCCAAACCTTCCCAAACCTTCCCTTCCCAAACCTTCCCAAACCTTCCCTTCCCAAACCTTCCCTTTCCAAACCTTCCCAAACCTTCCCTTCCCAAACCTTCCCTTCCCAAACCTTCCCAAACCTTCCCAAACCTTCCCTTCCCAAACCTTCCCTTCCCAAACCTTCCCTTCCCAAACCTTCCCTTCCCAAACCTTCCCAAACTTTCCCTTCTCCCTGACTCCTGGATTCATGGACTTACCCAGTTTCTTCTCCCCAGGTCTCTGATGCACTTTGTGGGATCATTCTTCAGTTTCTCCTTTCTTTGGGATTCCCTGGTTTCCTTAATTACATTTATCCTGGTGTTTCCCTGCAGCTTTCCTGGTGGCCTATATCCCCATTCCTTATTCCTTCCCTTGCACACACACATTTCCCCCAAAACTCTCTTTCAGGCTCCTGGTTGTTCATGAACCTGCAGCCCTTGGGGCTAAAGGATTCCCAGGCCACGTTGGATGGGGCTTGGAGCAACCTGGGATGGTGGGAAGTGTCCCTGCCCATGGCAGGGGGTGGGATGGGATGGGCTTTAAGGTCCCTTCCCACCCAAACCATTGGTTTTTTATCTGTGGGGGCAGGAGGGATGTGGGGCTGGGGTTCCATGAGGTCCATGATTTTCCAGGGAATTGAGCTTTTCCATTTGCATTGAATTCCACAGTCTTGGGCCCCTGAAGGCTTGGAAAAAGACCTGAAGTTTTTGACTGACATTGAACCAAACAGATGGGAGATGATGCTGTGTAAGAGGAGGCCTCGCTCCACTTGACCTGCAAGAGGTAGGAAAAGCTCATGTATAAGAAACTTCCTCAGAAAACAGCCTGAAAGGGGTTTACTTGGAATAACTGGGATCCATAAGTCAATTTTAAACCTCAGGGGATGTACAGAATATGAAAAAACAAGGCATCACAGTGTTTGTCTTTCATTTTTAAGAGTATGATAAAAGCTTTGTGGCCTTTGTGCTCAACAGGAGGAGGCTTTAAGGACATTGAATTTGTCAGGGCACCAAAGGAGGTCAGTAAAGCTCATCTCCCACCCTGTGCCACAGGACAGAGCCCTCGTGGTGGTTAAAATATATATGGACGTGTTTCTCCCAAAAATATAAGGAGCCAGTGGTGGTTGGTAAAACCTTAATCACAGTTTATGACAGACAACAGAATTCTCCTCCTGTACCCTCAAATTACTCCTGTCAAATTCTCCATCCCAGAGACAGGAATGAACGGGGATGGAATTCAGCTCCTACAAAGCAGCCCTGCAGGCCATGGATTGTCTGAGCCCTTAATGAGTTATTTAATAACAGAGAGATCATCTGGTTGGCAGGAGATGGTTCTGCCACTGATAAAGGGAGAGAAAAGTAAAATATTTCCCGTTTTCCACGGCAGCTTCACAGCATTTTTTTCCACGGGTTTCTTTCCCCTGGAAATGTCCTCTGAAAGTGTGAGCAGTTGTTAAAATGACAAGTCACAAGAATGAATCGCTTGTGAAGAAACCTGAGCCTAAAGGGAGCATGGGAGAAGTGGAGAAAAAAGGAGAAATAAATTGCCCTTTTCATTGCTTTCCTTGACACCTTTTTCCACATCCCTCCCTAATTGTAGCCTGTGAGATGCCATTATCCTGCTCCAACAGCTCCATGGAGGAGCTCTTCAAGGAAGTCCTCCCCTCTCCAGGAGCATCATTAGGCTCACAGGATGAGCATTTACCCTTTGGGTTCATATTTAACTGTGAATGTTTGAGACATTGGGACCAACAGCTTCACACAGGCCCTGGTGTTCCAGCAGAAACTCAGGAATGGCCTCGCCAGTGTCTCCAGCTGGTGATTTTATTGAAATGGATATAAAGGGTTTGCTGAATGTCCTTCCTTTAGAGGAAAGGTGGCAAAAAGACACAAAATCTCTCACTGGAGAGATACAGACAATGATTCAGAGGCTCCAAAATACACATCCCCCCTGTTTCTGAGTCTAATCCTTCTGTATGGGCTGGAAATAAAACCAAGCAGTTCAGCTGTGGGTGAAGCCATTGGACAGGTGTGCCCTAAAAAGGCTTTGGGGACCTCAACCTGCTCAGGGCTTTTGGCTTTGGTTTCCAGCACTCAGGGGAAAGCAGCAGCTCTCACAGCCCAGCGCTGTTCAGCATGAAAAAATTTCTCTCACCAACGTACAGACTTGAAAAAGTCACCCCAAAGCTGGGCAGCAACCCCAGATGTTTAATAAATGTCTGATATTCTGTGCAGCACAATCAAGTGCTGCAGAATTCCTCCCCGTGGGGGGGATCCGAGTGCCAACAGGACATTTCAGTTTGGTCTTCAGATGACTGTTGGCCCAGGGTGTGCCCCTGTGGGACTGGGAAGGGGAGGGGGATATTGGGGCACTAATTACAGCCCGGCTGAGATGGGAAGGAATTGCTGGCTGGGAGGGTGGGGAGGCCCTGGCACAGGCTGCCCAGAGAAGCTGTGGCTGCCCCTGGATCCCTGGGAGTGTCCAAGGCCAGGTTGGAGCAACCTGGGCTGGTGGAAGGTTCCCCTGCCCATGGCAGGGGATGGCACTGGATGGGCTTTGAGGTCCCTTCCAACCCAAACCATTCCAGGATTACTTTGGCCCCAGCTCTGGTTCCCTCTGGCAAAGATTTGCAGCTGGTTCTTTGACTGAATCACAAATGCAAAGCAAACCCTCCCTTTGTCTTCCAAGCATTCCCTTTGTGCATTCTGACACAGTGTAACCCAGCAGGTCTTCCTTGTGTGTCCTGTGGAAAACTCCAGATCCTGTGTTCCAGCTGCACTCCCTGCAGGAGCAGGATCTGATGAGCCCACGGTGCCCTGGGAGGTTGATTTACATTAACAACACTCCCAGCAAGCACAGCCTGACCTTTACTTTGTAACCAGGATAATTTCCAGTGATTTGACATCTTGATTTTGGCTTCCCATAATTTTGTTGGATACCCCCTTCTCCAGGAGCCCGTGGGTTGTGCCAGAGACCCCCCTGTGTGAGCAGGACCCGAATTCCCTGTTACAGGGGTGGGGTCTCTGTGCCTCTGTGATCAGTGTTGGCTCAAATGTGGCTGGTGGGAGAGCTGGAAATGATGGATGAGTGGGCTGGAGATCACACATCCCATAAAACAGCCAACTCAAAGGAGCAGCTGTGCTGAGGTGACCTCGGGTGGCAGCGATTTCACAGAGTGTGTGAAGCAGCTTTTCCTGCTTTGTGACCTTCATTTGCTGACATTTTGTTTTACCAGAAGGTGCCTGGTTTGGTACCAAGGCACAGGATGAAAAGGAGACAGGTCTGTGCTAGGGAAGGGGGTAATGAGTCCACTAATTATCCTGATCCTGAGCCTCCACGAGGAGGTCACTCCCTGCCTGTCCCATCATTTCTTCTCATCTTTGCTACAACATGTTCACTAATGACACTGAGACTGGGGGACTTGCCAGGCCTCACCCCCATTAGCTGTGTCTGCCCTTGCTCCTGTTTGCCTGGGAATCCTCCTCCCTTTAGGAGAGAATTCTTCTCACTGGGATCCAGCCAAGGTGCCCAGCTGGGCATTCAGTGGAGAAGGGCACTGCAGAGTGGCTCTGCCTTTGTTTAGTGAAGTCATCAGGGGCTACTGAGCCCAGGGTTCTCCCTCATCAACAGACAGGAATGGGGATTTTAGGGAGGCCGGGCTGTTCCTGTAGGAAAAGTCTTATTTGGGTCCCCTGAATGCTGTGGCTGTGGATGCACTGGTTACACCAGTGTGGGGGATCCCACTGTTATCCATGCAATGGGATGGAGGGATGGATACAGCAGGTTTTGGGAACGTGCTGACATAACCATGTGGAGCTGCTGGAGCAAGTCCAGAGGCCATGGAGATGCTCCCAGGGCTTGGAGCCCCTCCGCTCTGGAGCCAGGCTGGGAGAGCTGGGGGGGTTCCCCTGGAGAAGAGAAGGCTCCAGGGAGAGCTGAGAGTCCCTTGCAGGGCCTAAAGGGGCTCCAGGAGAGCTGGAGAGGGACTGGGGACAAGGGATGGAGGGACAGGACACAGGGAATGGCTTCCCACTGCCAGAGGGCAGGGAGAGATGGGTCCCTTCCCACCCAAACCATTCCATGGTCCCGTGATCCAGCAGCACCAGCAGGAGCAGCAGTGACCCAGCTGAGGACTCCGTGTCCCTGTGCATTTGTTCCTGTGAATTCCAGCAGGAGGGACACAAGTTCTGATGGCTATTCCTGGACCTGCTGCACCATCCCATGGAGACACAGCCTCTGTTTTGGGTGAGAACGTGGCACAGGAGAGCAGCTCTGGGGCAGCACAGGGACAGGGGAGATGTCCCCAGGACCAGGGACTTTGGTGTCACCTGAGACTGCAAAATAACTCCTGCTGAGCTGTTATTTAAGGGGAGGGATCAGGAGATGGAATTGAGGAGCATGGTGTGTTTTAGGGAAGGGCAATCAGAGGAGAAACAGAAGAACTTCTGAGACAACCCCCAGGGTACAAGGGAGACAAAGTGGATGCTTGGAGAAGTCAGTGCGATGAGCTGGAAAAAGTGGAGCTGTCCCTTCTGGATTTACATCTCTGGTCATTTGAACTCGGCAGAGCTTTTGCTGGAGCACTTAATCATGGTAATGCTACATGAGTTATTATCCATTATTAAACCTCCTCCAGCTTCTGGGCAGCAGGAGAGGGGAAAGCTTGGAAAAGTCACAAATGGATCCCGGAGAAGCACTGCTGGACAAGCACCAGGAAAACCAGCTGGGCTGTGGGGAAAGCTGCATCCCACTCCTGGAATAAACACCTTGCAATATTTACAAATGGGAGAGAGCCTCTAAAACATATGTCTGCACTAAATGTGCCCCATTAGAAATGCAAGAATTCCCATTAGCCCCAGAAAAGCAATTCCATTCCAGAGCCAGGTCGTTACTGCAAAGCACTCTGTTGTAATGGCATTAATTGTATTGTTTGAGGACCCTGAAACCTCATTTCATTCAGCTTAGAGGAGCACAAAGAGAATTGAGGTCCCTAAACGGGACTGGGTCTGTTTTCCAAAGTGCCCTTTGGAGAACAATTCCTGTTCCAGGGCAGATGACACAGCCAGAGGAAATTTCCCTTTGGTGGGGGGTGGAAGAGGGCACAGCCAGCCAGGGCTTGTGTTGGTGTTCATCTCTCTGCTGGGGTGACTCCTGGCCTTTAACAGAATCCAGGTAAACGTACCACTTCAATGAAATTCCTGCCCTGCTTTGCCCTTAAGAACCCTTTTTTGGATAGTTTTCTCCTGCCCTTGGCAGGGGGTTGGACCAGATGACCTTTAGAAGGTCCCTTCCAACCCAAACCATCCTGTCATCCTGTGATTCCACGGGAAGTGCTATAAAGGGGCTGGAGCATCCTTCTGAGCCTGGAGGAGACCCAGGCTCTTATCCCTGTGGATAAATCCCTGGTGGGAGGGAAGGATGAAGGTGGAGCACAGACACCCCAGCAATGCCACCCCGTCCCTGAGAGCCTTGTCCGACACTTGACAGTGCCATCAGTGGCCATTCTTGTGCCAGGAGAATGAGAAAAACAATTTCCCATCTTAAAAACCTGTCTTGGCTTTTATGTGCAGCTAAAAAAAGAGATTTACGACTTAACCTCCCAAGAAAATCTCCCAGACACGCCAAACATCCCCACAGCTAATTTTCTCTCTAACTTTTTAATTTTCTCCCTACCATATGTCTCCAATTGTGTGAGTTAATATTATTCATAAATGCAGCACAAATAGGAATAAGACCAATTATAGCAAAATACTCCCCATCTTTTTAATCTCTGAGGTTATGGAGAGGCTGTTCTCTTGCAGATTTAATATCTCCCCAGAAATCACACGGGCTGCAGCGTTTGACTCCTGCCCTGTGCTTCTTGTCAAGTTTGCAGTATTTTGCCAACAAATTAACGAGGGGAGAGTTCCAGGGAATGTTGATGAGCCACAGGGAATCTGCCATTTGGCTTCAAAGCCTTTGCAACGTGCTCTGGGAGAGGCTGGGGTGTGGAAGGATCCAGCTCAGCATTCCTGGTCTCTCCCTGGCACGGCCCTTCCCCGCTGCTGTGTCAGGAATGTGGGAATTGCTCTGGGCTGGAGGTTCTCTTCCAGAGCCAAAATCCCACTGGATTTCTGAGGCCTGTCCAGAAATGAATCCCTGCTGGATGGTTCCATGGGGTACCTGTTACATCTCGTGCAGGGTCACCAGAGCACCACATCGCTTGTGTGGGCACCAGAGAATCCATCTCCTCTGGAATCCCCATTCCCACCCTGGCTGGGAGGAGAAGAGGCACAAATTGAGAGGGATGTTCCCCCCTCTGGCTTCCTGCCAAGCCCCTGCAGCAGAGCAGCCTCAGAGGCAAAACCTGGCACCTGAATTTTTGAATACACAGTGGCCCTTTTGAATATTTCCCAATACGCATTCCCAGGATGCTGGAAAGGCTATCACCAATTTTCCATAAAAACTTCCTTTGTTTTGTTGTTCTTTTACTTTCCCACCCCACTTCTTGCTCAGAACCACTTCTTGCTTGGTTCCCATCCAAGCTTTGAGGCAGTTTGGTTTGAAATGGGAAATATCCATGTCTGCTCTGATAAACCAGAGTGAATTCCTCATGGAGAGCAGGGGCTTGAAGAGGAACTTTCATCTCTCCTCCCTCTTCAGCTCTGGGTCTTTGCAGCTGGAGTTTTCATTTGAACTCCCATTCCCTCCCAGCCATTTGGATCCTTTTTTTCCTCTGAGTGTGGCTGAAGTGACGGGGTTTAGTCAGGGAATGTTCAGCCACCTCTGTGGAGACCTGTGGAACAGCCAGGACTGTTGTAGGGGGCTCAAACCTTCTCTGGATCCCACCCTCTGGGACAGTTTTGGTCAGTGATACCAGAGCAAAATGAAGCTGTGGACTAAAATTGATGCTCATATTTTAGGTTAGATTCCCACTGCTAATTCCTTGATTTCACAGGAAAATAGAATCATGAAACAAATAGGGTTGGAAGGGACATTAAAGCCCATCCCATCCCACCCCCTGCCATGGGCAGGGACACCTCCCACCAGCCCAGGTTGCTCCAACCTGGCCTCGGACACTTCCAGGGACCCAGGGGCAGCCACAGCTCCTCTGGGATATCCATTCCAGTCCCTCCCCACCCTCATGGGGAAGGTAAAGTCTGATCCCATCCCCTCTCAGAAGGGTCTGACCTGGCACTGTTCTGGTCCTGGTGTCTCCATCTTGCATTCCCATCCCTGCATCCCTGCTCTCCTGGGTCCAGGACACTGCTCCTCTCCAGGACACTGCTCCTCTCTGCTATTTATTTTCCTTCTCCTTTCAAAGTGTGTCCTTTCTGCTCCCTCTTTTCTCATCTGGGCTGGATTAGAAATGCTCTGTTTGCTGCTCAATTAAAGTGCCCTCTCAGACATGGCAAAGTTCAAACAGTTTTAGCTTTTGCCTAAAATATATCTGTCTGGATTTAATGGGCTTTGCAGGCTCCACTTTCAAAGTGGTTATTAATGGGATTTGGACAAGGAACTCTTGCTTTGTGCTATTAAAATAATACAAGAAATCCTTCCATTGGCATTTAATGTCATCGACTCAGGCATGTCAAGGGTGGCACACAAAGACTTGGCCTGTCTGTGCTGGGGCTGCAGCACAGCTGGGAGATTGCACCCAGCCTGACAAATAACTGAAATCAGTGGCTTTTCCTGCCTTTAATGCTATTGCTGGTGTCATTATTCCCTGGAGGATGTGTCTGTGACAAAGCTCCACTGAGGTCTGAGAGAGGATAAACTCGGCAGCTGAGGCTGAGCCTAAAGCAGGACCAGGGAGGGAGGTAGGACACAGACCCTCAGAGCACCTGCAGGGCAATTCCTGTGGCTCCACAGGACCTGGGCCATGGAAAAACACAGGGAATGGGGCAGAGATCCATGTCAGGATGTGATAGGAAACCTTAAGAAGCCTTTTCTAGACTCCCAACTTTGGAGTGCCCAGCCCTGGAGGTGTCCCAGGAAGGCCTGGCCGTGGCACTCAGTGCTCTGGGCTGGGGGACAAGGTGGGCATCGGGCACAGGGGGGATCCATGGGCTGGGAGGGCTTTTCCAACCTCAGGGATCCTGGGATTCTCTGCTGTGCTGGCAAAGAGCCCAGATCCAGGGGCTCCTCCCAGGAGGGGACGACAGGCTGTGTGTCCCACTCACGGGTGTCCAGTGAGCCCAGTTCACCCAGTCTCTACAAAGCAGGGGTGCAGTTACAATGCAGAATTCCTTCTATTCATGAGGAGAACCCACTGCCATGGTCCTGAGTGAGGGGCAGCAGTTGTGCTCTGCTCAGCTGCATCAGCTCCATCCCTCCTGCCTCTCACAGCTCATTAAAACCTGGGGCCTCCACGAGGCAGCGGCAGCAAATTTAGGAACTGCACATTGTTCCGAGCCCAGCCCTAAGAGCATCTTCCTGAGAAATGACAGGCAGGAATAAACGTCCCTCGGGATGATTTATCCCCTGGATTAGGCTCAGCTTGTAAAAATACACTGAGTTTAAATCACTGTCAACCTTGAAACAACAGCAGAGGAGGTGCTGACCCGGGGAAGCAGCAAACAAACAACTGTGTTCCCAGTAGATTGAACTGCAAGTTGGCTTCAGAAATGAAATCTGGGGCTTTAATGCTGTCTGCCTGAAAATCAAATGGGAAAAGGGAGTGGTGGTGGCATCTCCCAGTTACAAGTCAAACCAGTAGGATGAGAAACCATAAACTCCCCAAAGACTGGAGGGGGAGTTGCATCAGGAACTGGTGATGAACTGCTCCTGCCTGGGAAGTGCAGGGAGCTGAAGCAGTGCTGGGCTGGGCAGTGCCAGTTGGCAGCTGCACCCTGGGACCTTAGAGCCCTTTTCCAGCCTAAATGACTCTGATCCTGCTTCCCGGGGCTGCTCCAGGCGGAGCGTGGACTCTGGTTGCCATGGCAATGCCCTGACCCTCCCTCCCCAGGGCAGTGCCTAATTAGAGCAGTCCTGCTTTGGGTGCCTGGGTCACGCCCCGTGTCCCTTCAGGGCTGCCTGGGTCATCCCTGCAGTTCATTATCAGCATTTTTCAACTGCCCCTGATTTGTGGCCAGCTGAAGGAGAAGGGCCTGGACACGCAGCTCCGTGGCCTGAAGTTTTCTGGGTGTTTTGCCTTCTGTGGAAAAAAATGAATCAACCCCCCAGCTCTCAACATTCCTGCACTAATTCCCGTGTGAGACTGTGGTAGTGCTGGGCGACCCTGGCATTCTAGGGGGGTGTGGCTTTAGGGGTGGGAGAGGGTCAGAGCTGCCCACAGGGATTTGGGTGGTGGCATTTTGGCAGGGGGTTGGAACTAGGTGGTTTTTAAGGTGCCTCCCACCCCCAATCCTTCCATGATATGATAGGAATCAATACTCATCCTGTTCCCTCCTCTGCCATGGGCAGGGACACCTTCCACTAGACCAAGGCTGCTCAGAGTAACCTCATTTTTTCCCCCTCCCAAGCAATAAAAGCAGGAATGAGACATCCAGGAGGAGCTGAGGGCGTGGAAGGGGTGGTGTAAATTCATGGCACATTGTTCTGGGGGCCAGGATTTATTTCTGATCAGCTCATCCTTCTTTTGTTTTCCTCCAGCTGCTCCAGGAGGACAATCCAGTTCCAGCAGGAACACCGAGGGACACGGGATGTCACAGCAGCAGCAGGACCCCCACCCCCACTGGATTTCAGCTTCCTGGTTGTCTTGGTGCTTGGAAAACCTCTCAGTCACCCCATGGCACACCTGGGAAATGCTCTGGATGGATGGATGGATGGACCGCTGCAGTGGGGGTGGAATCACAGGCAGGAATAAAGGCAAAAGAAGGGAAATCTTTCTCTGGGAATCCCCATCCCTGGAAGTGTCCAAGGCCAGGCTGGAAGGGGCCTGGAGCAATCTGGGCTAATGGAAGGTCTCCCTGCTATGGCAGGGGGTGGGATGAGATGATCTTTAATGTCTCTTCCAACCCAAAGCAGCCTCTGATCCTTCAGGGAAAGGCTGGGAAAACAATCCATGGCTGTATTTCCCCTCCCATTCCAGCTTCTGTCCCACCTCACCCCAGGCCTCGTGTTCTTATTTTAAAGAATTAAAGCCCCACTGATCTGAACAAGGTCAAGTGTTCCTTTGCCATCTCCCAAGCCACAGTCCCACCTCTGCCTCTGCTCCTGAAACGGCTCCATTTGCATAAATTCATCTGCAAACAATTAAAGTTAATTAAGATAATTTATCACTTGAAAGTAAAGCGTTTTATCAGCAGGTATCAGCCTGTAAAGCAAACAAAGAACCAGTTGTAGGGGAATAACTGGGGCCTTATTACCCTGTTAGACATGAAGTGACAAAAACCCGCTCGTTATGACGCTTTTGTCGGGTCCTGGAGCTTTGTTTGCAAAGTAATTAACTGCAATTAGCTAATCATCCTCTGTAGGAGCTGCATGTGTGACTCTGCACTAGCACGGACTCATTTACACTTTGGCTGCCTTCCCACACACAAACTGGGAGACAAGTTTTTTGGGAGTAGCCTGAAGTTCTTGTCTGTGGGCAGAAATGGGATGCTGGGAAGAGCTTTGAGGGACAGAAGGGATCTGGTGGGTGCTCCTTGGGATGCTCCTCTCCACTGCTTCCAGCGGGGTTTATTGCATCCTGATATCCAGTGTCTGCAGGGACTGTAAAAATAATGCACTTTGGGGAAAAAATACCCATTAGCATTATTCAAATACCATCCAACCTGGCCTCGAGCAATTCCAGGGATGGGGCAGCCACAGCTTCTCTGGGCATCTCCCAGTTCCACTGGGATCAAATCCCCTCATCAGCAAACACAAAACTCGTTTCATCAAATTCTGACCCCAGCAATAACAGAGACCACATTTAACTTGGAATTTGTGGGGTGAGTTAATCTGGGCACTCCCAGAGGCACTGACCCCTCAGGGTAAAAAACCAACTTCAGGTGCCCCAAAACCACTCCCAGGTAACCAGGAATGGTCATTTTTTAAAAAATTCATTTAAAAAATTCCTGGCAGAGCAATAGGCTCTCCTGGCACGGGAGATCAGTGGCTTCTCAATAGGACACTCTGGAATTCCAGCCCCTCTTGACCCACGGGAGGCCCCTGAGTGTGGATTATTGTCCTTGTACCTTTGTTTCCCCACCTGCTGAATTGGGATGGCCCCTTTTTTCTGGTGATTTTCCCTTTGTTTTCCTTTCCCCAGGCCCTCCCTCTTGCTGGGAATTCTGGGCACTGACAAGGATTTTCACCCTGAAAAGGGCAGTGTGTTCCAAGAGTCCCCATAGAACAAACCCACCCTTTATCTGTCGGATACCAGGAAAATATTTGGAGCTCTGTGAGCAACCTGGACGTGCTGAACATCCCAGGGGGAGCCTGAGTGGCAGGGGGTGCTCAGCACCCCCTGGGTGTCCTGCTGGGTGTCTCTGGGTGCTCAGCTGCAGCGGGGGCTCCAGAAATGAGCTCTGCCTGGTAATTAAACCAGGTGTTTGCAGTTGTAATTAAGGAGCCCATATAAGGAGGGTGGGGCCGGGCTGGTGCCGTGCCCCGGAGGAGTGGGAGAGTTGCTGTGGTGGGGGTTTGGTCCTCTCTGCTGGCCCTGGTGAGTGCTCTGTGCTTTTTGTGCGTTTATTTGTTGGTTTATTCACCGTTTCTGACTGAGTTTTCTCCTGTTGCTTCCCTGGCACTTCAGCATTCCTCGTTATGTGCCAGGGAAAAAGGAATGCTTGGATTTACTGAGGGGGGAGGCTGAGCTGCCCCAGCACTCACCTCTTGCTGTCGTGGGTGTTGTGTTGGTGTTTTCAGTGGCAGGTTCAGTGCAATTTGGGTATTACAGCTCCTTTTCCCTGGAATGTTATCCTTGGTGCTTTCTTTGTTCCCTGGAGGATCGCAAAGCTCTGCCGAGCGGAGCCTGTGGCTCACACAGCCCTGGAACTGTGCTGGGTCCTCGGGATGAGTCTCCCTCCAGCAATGACTTCAGTGCAGTGAAAATGGGTTTGCTTTTAATAATTCAGGAGGAAAATGCAGCGCTGGGGAGGGGTGGGGGGAAGGTGCCTCTTCCCAGGCTGCCAAAAGTGATGCTGAGCGTTTCCCAGGAATTCCCCGTTGGGGTGGATGGCTGGAGTTGGGGCTGTGCTGAGGAGCACGTGCTGACCCAGTGCTTGGGCACCGGAGTTTGGGGTGAGTGGGAATTCTGGTTCCTGTGTTTCCAGTTCCAGGGAGTCTGCGTTTGCTGCAAACGAAGCTGCAGGAGTGAGGGGTGTTTTGGGATGTGTTCTGACCGAAACAAGGCAGCAGTTGTTTGGTTTATCTCTTTGGGAGCATTTTGCTGCAGCAGATCCCCAGCCCCTCTCTGTGGTGGCAGCAGCACAAAGGAGGTTCCCTTCTCCAAAGGGAAGGACTGGGATGTAAAATCCTGCTCTTCCAGGTCTGGGTTTGGGTGCTGGATTTTTGGGAGCCTCGCAGGGGCTGTGGGAGGGATGAAAGCAGCACACCCCAATTAGAGCTGAGGAGCCCCAGCTGGGCTGGGTGGGGTGACCTGGTGTTATCCAGAGCAGAAACACCTGGGGCTGCAGGTGTTGTAGATTCATGGAATGGTTTGGGATGGAAGGGGCCTCAAAGCCGATCCAGTGCCACCCCTGCCATGGGCAGGGACACCTTCCATTGTCCCAGGTTGCTCCAACCTGGCCTTGGACACTTCCAGGGATCCAGGGGCAGCCACAGCTTCTCTGGGCAACCTGGGCCAGGGCCTCCCCACCCTCCCAGCCAGCAATTCCTTCCCAATCTCCCATCTCTCCCTGCCCTCTGGCAGTGGGAAGCCATTCCCTGTGTCCTGTCCCTCCATGCCTTGTCCCCAGTCTCTCTCTAGCTCTCTTGGAGCCCCTGGAAGGGTCTCTCAGCTCTCCCTGGATCCTTCTGTTCTCCAGGTGAACCCCCCCCGCTCTCCCAGCTTTGCTTTTCCATACCTGGGGACTGCCCATCCCTTTGCCCTGATCCCAGCCCCAGGAATGGGGTGAGGGAGGGAACAGTCACCTGGGATCTGAGCTGGGTTCTTAGTGGTCACTCGTGTTCCAGGGAAGGAAGGAAATCCAGCACAGCCAGGCCCCTGCAGGGTCAGGAGAGCAGGGAATGGTGGTCTCAAAAAAACCCCAGAGGGAGCCTGGACAACTGAGGTGCCAAACTCTGTGTGACTGTGCCTGGGTCTGACCTCAGGGGGGTTAATTGTTGCTTGAGTCACCTTTAGCCTGACTTGGTTTAATAACATCAACCACTTTTAACTTCTCTTATTCTCCAGCTTTGCTGGGGACAATAATTGGTTGTCATGAAACCAAATTACAGCTCATGAAAAGTAAAGGTGAAAATGAAAGCTGATGATATTAAAAACAAAGTCTTTCTTCAGGCAGCCCCTGGAACCCGAGCAGGTGTTTTTCTCACGAGTTTTCATTTGTTGTTGCCTTTGGCTCAGGCTTGTTGGTGTATCCAAGGATCCCTTAAACAATTCCTGTGTAGGATGACAGGATGGTTTGGGTTGGAAGGGACCTTAAGGATCATCTCATTCCAGCCCAGTTTAGTCTAAAGCTGCTCGACAAATGAGCTTCTGTGACAGCAGGAGGTGTTTTAAGGTTTGGAATCCTCCCTCTGCACTCCTGTTTTATGTCCCTGGGTATTGGCTGTACCCTGTGTCCGTGGCTGTCACCAGTTCTGTACTAGAACATCCTAAAATCCCAAAGAAAATGGGACTAAGGAGTGCCTGGACACCTCTGACAACATTGGTTTTCCCAGCACAGGATCCCTTGATCCCCCCCAAAGCACCATCTGCTCCCCCCTGATTGAATGAGACCCACCAGGGTTGGTTTTCACAACTAGAATTTCCATCTATGCAATGTTTGGTAGGAGTTGAAGATGGGATTTAATACACTCTTTAATTCCTCCCAATGCAAACTCTTTTTCTGATCATTTCAAGCTAAAAAAAAAAAAACCAAACCAAAAAAACCCCAACACATTTCTCCTGACCTGTGATCTTTTCTTGCAGCAATTACCTCAGTGACCTTTTCCTGGGGTTTAAAGATTGAAAACAATAAGGGTTTCTCAGTCTTTGCAGCTTGTAATTTCTATTTGGGATTCAGAGAGTGCCAGTAATGAACTATGATTTATTTGCTGAGCAGTTACAGTGAGCCAGTGGTGTCTTAGAGTGATTTTCTTGACCCACAGTCAGCCTCCTGCCTCTCTAAATGAGCTCATTGGGATGTTGTGCAGCTCCCCTGACAGGGAGGAGGCATTTCCAGACCCAATTCCAGTCAAATGGGATGTACTTTTAAAAAAAATTCAATATATGAGTCAAGACTGAAATTGAGGGAACCTAATTCTTGTCAAGTTCTGTTTGGGTGGAATCAAAAGCATTAATTGCAGAAGGAAATGTCCAGTTGGGAGTGTAGTTTGTGGTCCAGGTCTTTGTATATTACTGGTGCTTTGTGGTGCAAATAATAAGAATTATTTGCAGGAAATTAAGGAGCATCTTTTGGTCATATCCCTCAGTCATATTTGTCATAAAAAGTACAGTTGGGAACTCGTTGTTGTGTTCACTTCTGGGTTTTTTCCTCACTCAAAATCCTTGCACTGTCCAGGGCTTTTGTCTTGTGCTTTTGGATGGGATTCAACTTCAGTGACAAAGTGAGAGGAAAGAGAATTGAAAGGGGGAAAAGCAGAGGGTGGTTGTGTGTTGGTCAGAAGGGTTTGGTGCCACAGACACTCTGTGGGGATGGTCAGAGGATGGAGCAGCTCTGCTGGGTTGAAAGGCTGGGAAAATCAGGAATGTTCAACCTGGAGAAGAGAAGCCTCAGAGTGACCTGATTGTGACCTGGAGGGGGCTACAAGAAACATGGAGAGAGACTGTTTCCAAGGGCTGGAGGGACAGGATGCAGGGAATGGCTTCCCACTGCCAGAGGGCAGGGAGAGAATGGGATATTGGGAAGGAATTGCTGGCTGGGAGGGTGGGGAGGCCCTGGCCCAGGTTGCCCAGAGAAGCTGTGGCTGCCCCTGGATCCCTGGAAGTGTCCAAGGCCAGGTTGGAGCAACCTGGGACAATGGAAGGTGTCCCTGCTCATGGCAGGGGTGGCACTGGGTGGGCTTTAAGGTCCTTCCATCCCAAACCAGTTTGATTCCAGGATAATCAGCCCTCCCTCCCTGCTCTCTGTGTCTCCATGGCCTGGAGAGCCTGGGATTTGTTGGCAGTTCCCCAGGTGCTGCTGGAGCCTCTGGGAGCAGTGAGGGAACAGGGAAGGAACAGGCTGGAACTGCCCTGCTCAGAGCTGGGATTCCAGTTAGCCACAACAGCTCAGGGAAATCCAGGGAGCTGGACAGGGATGGGTGTGCCTGTTCCTGCTGGGAATGGCAGGGATGGCTCTGTGGGACCTGGAGGGGCTGATGGTCACATATTCCCAGTTAATTCCCCAGAACAGCCTGGAATCCTGTGTTCTGTGCTGTCAACATGTACCTGTTGCCTTCAGCTCACCTGGGAATCCTCTTATCCCAGTTATCCTCCAAGGATCACAGAGGGATATACTGAGTTGTGGCTTTTGTATTATATTATTTATTATTGTATTATCTTTACAGTATATTGTATTGTATTATATTATTTATATGATTATTTGTAAATATTATTTATGCTGGTTAAAAGCAGCACCGCACCCTCAGCACAAGTGTCCTCCAAGGCACTGGAGTCCTGTCCCCTGCTCCTATTTCAGCCAGGTGGATGTTTTCCAGAGCCTTCAAAGAAGGGGGGAAACATCTTCATTGGAAACCTGGCCAGGGATTTTTTTTTTTTTAGTTACTCTCATAAATTCTGTGCCAGGGGTGTGCTCTGTTCTGCAAATACAGAGTTTGGATCTAAACAAACCCTTCTGGAACAATTTCCATCCATGCCAGGATGTTTTTGGTACTAATTTGGAATCAAAGGAACTTCACATAATTGCTTATTCAAATAAGAACCCAGTTGCATACAAAATATTAGTATTAATTGGGGAGTTAATTGCTTATCTAGCAAAGCTCAAATAACCATTCCATGAGTGTTAGAGATGAGAACAACCCCTCTGAGGGCTCCTACTGTGCAGGGACTGTGTTTTCTTTGAGGTCTCCTTAAGTTTAAAGTCTCTATTTAAGAACTACTTAAGGAAAAATAAACTATTGTAGCACAAAAGCCTTTTATGTGGGGAAAAAGTGGTGTTTGAGCAGGAGTTCTGCTGCTGTGCAAACCTCCTGGAACTGCAGGAAACTGGAGAAGGATGGATGTGCTCCGGCTGAATTTGGATAAATGGAGGGACTTGCTCTGGGTTTCAGAGCCCTGATGCATTGACTTGTTTCCCCCCCCCCCTTCCAGACCATTCCACACAATGAGGTGCTTTGTTTTATTTAAGGTGTTGCTGGCCATTGTCGACCTTGTAAATGGCTTTTTAAGAGCAATATTTACCTGAGGTACTTGGGCTTTATTGCCTGAGATCACTTTTAGCCTCCCCATCTGGATGCTCGGGGCAAACCTGGCAGGATTAATCCAACAAAACCCTTGGCAGGTTTATAAGTCAGGGATAAACTGAGAGAGGGATTGCTGGGTTTGTTGGGATATGGGGTGAGAATAAATATCCAGGAACTTTAATATGTTCTTGGAGAGTCTGGTCATCTCCCCTCCTGATTTCTGGAGTGACTTGGACAGCAATAATCAGCTCAATAGACTGTTTTTTGGGTATTTTCACAGGCATGGGGCTGTGAGTGTGACTGGTTAAAGGAAGGTAAATTTAGATGGGATATTGGGAAGGAATTGCTGGCTGGGAGGGTGGGGAGGCCCTGGCCCAGGTTGCCCAGAGAAGCTGTGGCTGCCCCTGGATCCCTGGAAGTGTCCAAGGCCAGGTTGGAGCAGCCTGGGCCGGTGGAAGGTGTCCCTGCCCATGGCAGGGGTGGCACTGGGTGGGCTTTGAGGTCCCTTCCCACCCAAACCACTCTGGGAATTAAGGGCTGAGAAAAGGCATCATTCCCACTCCAGACTTGTTATTGCCAAGCAAGTCTTACCCTGGTCTGTTAGGAAAGTGTCATCAGAGATGGAAAAGGGTTTTGCCTGGATGTCTCCAAACTCAGTATTCCATTCCAGACTCCCTAATATCTGTGCTGGGATTTGGGATCACTGGAGCAGCTTGTGTTTGCTGGAATTAAAGGTGCTCCCACCCCAGCAAATCATGAAATCCAGAATTTTCCTGTTCCCTCCAGTCCCAGGGAAGGAAACTCTCCCTGCAGAGCCTGGGCTGGCTCAGAGGCTTTTCTGCCTTTTTCAGCAGCTCTGGGTTTCTCTCCCAGAGCTCTGCCAGAATATTTAACTCAGGAATTCATCAGTCACCCCTGGATCACCACTTCTGTTCCTGAATACTGTCATCTTCCCTCCCGGGGAATACTTTGCTCAGGGATTTAAGCAAAAATAAAAAAAAAAAATAATAAGGATGAGGTTTAAAAGGAGGAATAAAGGGAAATATAGCTGTTGTGAAAGTCTGTCATATTATGCCAAAAGTATACCTTTGGACTAAGGGTACTATTTGCACGTAATAAAGCCATTTTTCTTTCCTTATTTTTCCCCCTTTTGCATTGGGAAGGCAGAGGAGAGGAGAGGGAATTGCAAACAAGGCTTTGCCTCCTCGTTGTAGCATTATTATTATTGTGCTTTTGTTTGTCTGAACCTGGGAAAGGCCCCTTTGCTGGAGCTGCTGTTGTGTGAACTCAGGGATGGAAGGGAGGGGTTTGACACTTCACTGACTGGGGAGCACTTAAAAACTTCATACAGGGGCATTATCCACTTGGAAATGTTCCTCTGAGAGCATTCCTTGTGCTGCTTCCAGAGGCTGGAGCTAAACGTGCCAGTGAGAGGAGTTTTAATGAGGAAATCCCAGAATCCTGGAGTGGGTTTGGGTGGGAAGGGACCTCAGTGCCCATCCAGTGCCACCCCTGCCATGGGCAGGGACACCTTCCACCAACCCAGGGTGTTCCAACCTGGCCTTGGACACTTCCAGGGATCCAGGGGCAGCCACAGCTTCTCTGGGATATCCATTCCAGTGCCTCCCCACCCTCCCAGCCAGGAATTCCTTCCCAATCTCCCATCTCTCCCTGCCCTCTGGCAGTGGGAAGCCATTCCCTGTGTCCTGTCCCTCCATCCCTTGTCCACAGTCTCTCTCCTGCTCTCCTGAAGCTCCTTCAGGTCCTGGAAGGCCACAATCAGGTCACCACAAAGCTTCTCCAGGCTGAACATTCCCACTATTCCCAGCCTTCCCTCCCAGCAGAGCTGCTCCATCCCTCTGACAATCCTTGACCAGCTGATCCAAGGTTGTTTGTCAGGGAGAGAGAGAGCCCTTGGTTTCACATGGAAGCCTCTGGAATTCTGAGAGGTGGGAAAAAACTTTTTGTAAACAAGCAGGAAACCAAAGTCAAAATTAATTCCTGCCTTCAAAAGGAATAGTCAGGGAACCACTGGTGCATTTTAATAACTGCTAAAAGGAAGGGGATAAATACAATATTAATTTCATGACTTATTTTTTCACGCTCCAGCGAACGTAAATTTTTTGTAATTGTGTTTACTGGGCTTGGCTGTCTGGGAAGATAAGGAATAATTACATCCCTGCCTGGTGGGAAGGAGCCTCCAGAATGATCCTGTTTTAATGTTAACAATCCTGTAATATCAGGGAGCTCAATGTGCTATTAATTAGTGACAAGAGACGACGCCATCCATGAGCGAGTTGGACCGAGCTGATCCATGTTCTGAGGGGTTTGTTCCCGCTGGAATTACAATTTTGGCCAGCCCTGAGAACCCCCAGCCCATTCCCTTGCCTGGGCTGCTCTTCCCATGATTGGGACTGAGTTTTTTCCTGCTTTTTCCAGTTTTTATTGAGGTTTCCCAACAGTTTTCTTGACTCTCCTCATTGCTCCATCTCGGGGATTTCCGAGCACCAGCAGGAGATGGGGTGAATTGTCTCTCAGTGCTGGCTGGCCTGGAAAATTCCATGGAAACTCAATTTTTGTGGCTTTGGTAGTGAAGATATTAAATGTAGCTCTACACCTTTTTGCATCCAGCAGTGTGGGACGTGCCTGCCGAGCCCTGCTGCCAAAACACTCTTTATTTCTCTCATTCCTCTTGCCTTTATTGGCCACTTTGCACCCCTTGTAAAGCCGGTGTGTTGTTTACACCTTCACTTAAGTGTTGTTTACCGATCCTGGCTATCCAAGGCTTGGTTGGAACAGCTGGAATTCCTGCAGAATTTCATAATGTGCTTCCCAGAGCAGCTCTGGGGTCCCTGGTGTGTCTCTGTGTGAGGGGCTGTAAACACACACAGCTCCAAACTTATCTGTTGCTCTCTAGTGGGACTTGACACAATCCCTAAATTTATCTCCCCTTATTTTAGCAAGAATTGGAACCAGCTTTGGCTTTTAGTTTCTGTCCTTTGCTCTGTTTCAAAGTCTGCACGAAGGGGTTTTTAACCAATAAATGCAGATAAGTGTTTAGAAACAGCAATCTTAGGAATATTTTTATTATAATGAGCGTTAACATTTTAATTGCCAGGAGGAGTAACTCACTGAAATATATTGGTTACACAAATCTGTTGACCTGCTCCGTGAAAAGAGGGGAAATGGGGAGTGATGTGATGAGGGGAACTGGCCTCAAGTTGTGCCAGGGAGGTTTGGGTTGGATGTTTAGGGGATGTTTCTTCCTGGAAAGGGCTGTCCAGCCCCGGGTGTGGAATCTCCATCCCTGGAGGGATCAGCCCTCTGGATGTGGCACTTGGGGATGTGGGGCAGTGGTGGCCTGGGCAGTGCTGGGTTGGACTTGATGATCTTAAAGGGTTTTCCCAACCTAAACAATTCCCAGAGGTGACTCCACCTGCCCTGTTCCAGAAGTTGGGGATTTGAGTGTGTGCAGAACAACCCTGATTTTCTCCCTCAAACTGCCTTTTCCAGGCTGGGACAAACCCAGAGTTTGCAATGGGAACTCCTGGCAGGGCCCTGTTGGGAGGGTGAAACCCAGAAGGCAGAGGGAGATTGAGTGCCAGAAAATCAGTATTGACATTAGCTGAGACCTTCCATTTGCTGTCAGGAAGCCAATAATGAAGTTTAAAGATCAACAAACTCCTGCTCTTTAAAAAAGGTGCTGAACTTTATTCAACTTCTTCTGACAGTGCCAAGGTCTCCTCCTTCCCTCCCCCCGAGCAGGGGCTTGTCCAAAAACCAACAACCTCTCAAGGCTTGACCTTTTAAAGCTGAGCTTTCTCCTCCCTTATCTTCCAGTTCATTTGTATGGGAAAGAGCACCTTGGAGTTCATCTCTTGTTTCCCCTGCCCAGGGCTGTAGCTGGGGAGACAGGCTGCAAAGGTGATTAATTAGTGTTAATGAGCAGCAGCAGGAGTCCCATGTCTGAGTGGCAGGCCAAGGGGAATGGCCTCCCACTGCCAGAGGGCAGGGTTGGATGGGATATTGGGAAGGAATTCCTGGCTGGGGAGAGTGGTGAAGGACTGGAATGGGTTTCCCAGAGAAGCTGTGGCTGCCCCTGGATCCCTGGAAGTGTCCAAGGCCAGGTTGGAGCAACCTGGGCTGGTGGGAGGTGTCCCTGCCCATGGCAGGGGTGGCACTGGGTGGAATTTGAGGTCCCTTCCACCCCAAACCATCCTGGGATTCCACAGTGGAAGCTTCTCCGAGCACCCACTGGCCGAACAACAATTCCAAGAGCTCACGTAGGGGAGCTGAGGCAGGGTGTGGGTTCCCCCTTTCCTTTGTGTCCTTTCCAAGGGATGTTGGTTCAACTAAATTAATTAAACTCAGGATGGGCAGGGAGCTCAGTGGGACGTTGCCAAGTGTCTGAAGGTTCTGTCATCCAACACACAAATGGGATAAAAAACAAGTGTATCACAAGTGTCTTACAACTACTGGACCAAATCCATCCAAGATGTGCTGAGAGGGAACAGGGAGGGCAGAACTGAAGCAGAGGGAAGGGCCCAGCTGCCCTGCCCAGCTCTCAGGCTGTCACAGAGCTTTTGCTGCTGAGGACACACAGGTCTGTGAGGCCATTTGTGCCCTTCAAAAACTCATTTCTGTGCTTCTATAAATCCTTGGTTTCTCCAAAAGTACAAGTACTGTGAGATATCCTTCACCCTTGTAACTTTATTAGGAAGCAGAAACAAATCCTGGACCCTCACTCCCCTTCTCACCAGCCTGACCCCTCACAGTGTTCAATAATCTTTTAAAAGGGAATCTTTGTAAAATTAGTTCATCTTCTAAATCAAAATTAAACATAGGTTATGTATTTTGTATATTTATATTTTATATATATATAATATATTACATATACTATACATTATATATTTATATATTAATATATAATACATTGCATATATTATATATTATATTATAATATGTATTATATATGTGCAATATATTATATATATTATATATTAATATACAATATATAATATATATGTAATATATATTATATATATGTATTTTTATATATGTATGGTTTTATATGTATGTATTAATATATATTTATATATTATATATAAATACACATATATTACAAATATAAATAAAAATAGAATTCAAGTCTTTTTTTACAAAAATCCTTTAAAAATCTTAAAGATTAGGTGCAGAAATTGTTGCATAGAAGCTTTGGGTTTTCAGTTGCTCAGGCCACTTACTGGGACAAATCTGTGTATTTCTAAGGTCCTTCTGAATGGCCTTGATAAAGTTGTGCTCAATCCCAAGGGAGTGGTGCAGTCCCCACCCCTGGAGGTGTCTGAGGAAGGACTGGATGTGGTGCTGGGTGACAGGGTGGGGATGGGTTGGACTCCATCTCGGAGGGCTTTTCCAGCCTCAGCGATTCCATTATTTAAAAAACAAAGCAAAAATGTAGTTGTTAGTACAGTTGAAATCTGAGCAGCTTAATGAGGATAGTAGTGCTTGAGACAGATCATTATTCCATCAGCCTTTCCCTGTAGGAATGTTGGGAAGAGAGGGAGACTGTGTTTTGCAGAGTTAAGTTGCTTTTTGGTTCCTTTTTCCTCCCAGTTAATTGTACCTGGTGCTGCTGCAGTTGGTTTATGGGAAGTGCTTTGGGAGAAAGTTGCTGTTATGATCCAAAACCTGGAAACGGCTCCTGGAATGGCCCTCCTTGGGAATTTACAGGGAGATTTAAAGGTTCTGGGGAGTTAGTTTGGTGGGTGGACTCTGGGCTGAACCTGCACTGATCCCACTTGCAATCCAAGAGTTTTCCTAGTCTTGGATACCTGTGGGAGAAATGTCCTTCAGTGTAGCCTGGGAATAACAGTTCTGTTGGCACATGGACAAGATAAGGGGGGAAACTGTAAAACAAGGGGTGTAATTGCTGTTTTTTCTCCCATCCCACCTTTTGCAAGGTCTTCTATTGCACAATCACAGAATGGTTTGGGTTGGGAAGGACCTTCAAACCCATCTAGTTCCAGCCCTAGAATTTCTTCCTGACACCTGAACTAAATCTCTTTTAGTTTGAACGTGTTCTCCCTTCTCCTGTCACTCTCTGCCCATGTACAAAGTCCCTCTCCCTGTCCTTTATAAGCCCCCCTCAGCACTGGGAGGCCGTTGGCTTGTCATGTTTTCTTTACAAACTGGAGAAGAACAGTGGTTATTCCTGTTAAAATACAAAAGCAACTTTAAGGTCCCATCCCAAAATCTTGCTTGGGGTCCAAACATCCTGACCAAGAACCCATTCAGACTTTTTGCTGCCCTCAGTTCCACATCCCTTTATTGGGTTTATTCCCAGGACTGGGCTGCCTCTGGTTGATGTTTTATAGGATCTTGGGAGCGCTCTTGGTTTTCATTTCCTTCTCAACAGATAAATAATGGCCATGTGAGTGGGCCAAACTTTTGTTCTTTATAATCCTGTGTTAAAAAAGAACCTTTTTCCTTTGGCAAAAGATCCCTAACCCTGTGTGTCCTGATGGCTGGGGGGCTCTTGGCACGATCCTGAGGCTCGTGAAACCATCTGTCCTGTGGTTTCTCATCCTTCCAGTGTGTCACATTTGAGCTCAAAATTCCACTCAACCCACAGAACTTCCTCTTCACTTGTTGTTTTATGACAGTGAAGACACAGAAGGAGCTTCAGTGCTTCCATAAGTAAGAGAAATGAAGTTCTGGCCATAACAACAATATGTTGTTTCAATATCCCCCCAATGTCCTCGGTAAAACTGAGCTAAAAACACACGTCACAAATACCAACCTTTGCCTTTGGTGTGAAGACACAAAACTGGTGAAAAACCAACCCAAAAAGTGGCTGAAAGGAAAAAGTACCACCTTGTAAGAGCAAAGCTTTTGGGTCAATCCAAGCCCCATAAATACAGGACAACTTGGAATGTGATTCCAAAGGCACAGAGCAGCAAACGCGGGGACAAACAGGCTGCAACTTTTAAGAACATTCCAGTACTAAAATAACTGAAGCTTGTAAAGACCACTTTAGGTTGAAAATAGACACAAAGTCACATCCTGCCTCATCCAAGAAGTAAGAACTGGATATTCAGGAGCATCCAAGCCACTAATTTCCTTGAAAAGTCTGCTCATGTATCTTGGAAGTTTAAGTAAAAACTAAATTTGCCCCCCCAAAATTAAAAGTTTGTCCCCGAAACCCTGCACCATTTTCCCTCTTTTTTTTTTTTTTGTTTGTTTTCTTGATAACTTGACTTTCATGACAATTTGAAACCAAAAGAGCAGAGATTTAAGTGGGATATTGGAAGGAATGTAATATATTATAAACTGGGAAAGTGTCTCCATGTTTGTGTCTTGTTCCTCAATCCCCTCTTGTTTACAAATCCACTCATCAGCAGAGTTAGTAACTCCAGGCTGGGTTAATGAGATGTGGCCCAGAATGTTCCAAAAGGCAGCCTCCAAACCTTTTTGCTAATTAAGCACTGGAGCCACTAATCTAATTTTAGCCAGTGACTGGATTCATTCCTGGCGGAATAAAACGCACTTTAAATCTCATTTAAGAGCCGCCGAGATGCTCTTGACAAATTAAAATATGAAATTAAAAATATATTTAGCTCGTTGCTGCATTGTTAAGAGAACTTTTGGTGTGGGGGAGTCGAGCCCAGAGCCTCTGCCTTGTTTTGGGGGGTTTTTGCTGCTGGAATGATGGAATGTGTTGGGAGAGCAGAGTCCAACCTTCCAACCATCCCCTGAACCCAGGGCAGGAACCAGCAATGCAGAGTGACAGCTTTGGGTGGCTCAGCTTGTGAGAGAATAAAGAGGGGAGGGAAAGGAAAATAAATATTCCTATTTATTTGTATATTTAGATACATATTTTTATATTTATGTTATATATTTAGATATATATTTATATTTTTATATATATTTATTTGTGTTTGGAACACTTCAGTGTTAAGAAATGAGTAGGTGTGGCACTTTTTGTGATGTGGTTTAGTGAGTCTGCTGGTGTGTGGTTGAAGGTTGGACTTGGTGATCTTGCTGGCCTTTGAACTGTAATGATTCTATTTATATTTATAATATAAATATAAAATATATTTATATTATACTTAATATACTTATATATATATTTATATTATAATATATTTATATTTTCTTATAAGTATATATATAAATATATATAAGCATATATATGAACATATTTTATATTTATACTTTACTCAATATACTTATTTATATATATTTATACTATAATAAATTTATATTGTACTTATATGTGCTTACTATACTTCTATATATTTATAATATACTAGATTTACACTACATATTTTTATATATTAATATATAATATATTTATATAATACATAAATTTATAGAGCATACAAATATATAGAATATAAAAATATAATAAAATATATTTCTATAAAGTATAAAATACATTAATATATAGTAATATATATGAATAGGTAATATATTTATATAATATATAAATTTATTTAATATGTAAATATATACTAATATAAATATAATAAATGTATTTATGTAACATAAATATATATTAATATATAATATATATTAATATTGATATAATATGTACATTATATATTAATATATATTTATATACATTAATATATCAAAAGTATTTATGTATTAATAAAAATACATTATTTATAGACTATCTATTCCTATATATTTTTATATATTAACATTATATATATTTATTGACTAAAATAACCTCTTTTACTCCACTCCGTGTGTCGATATCCACCATGGCACAGCTGAAATAAATGATGTGATTTTTTCCCCTGGAAAGCAGAGCTGTTCCAGCCCCTGTGTGATGTTTGTCAGTGTGTGCTGAGCCCGGAGCAGCCACAGCTGGATGGCACAGTCCCCTCAGCCCCGGCCCTGGAGCATCCCGGGGGCTGCTGGGCCCCAGCCTGGGGTTTTTTCTGTAATTCCAGGTGTAAATCAGCTTCTGGTGAAGGCAGGAGGAGCCTGAGGTGCCCTCAGCCTGCTCTGGGCTGGGGCTGCAGCCTCCTGCTTTTAACCCTTATGTTGTGTTTTAATATGTCAATATTAAATAACATTGGTGTCAGTTTTAAAAAACAGGTTTAAAAGTTAGGATGAGCAAAAGGGTGGGATTTTTTTTTTCTCCCCTGTGATTCTGAGGTTGCAGATTGTTTGTGCCTGAAAGGAAACAGGGCAGGGGGTTGATACGTTGGAGTTGTGTGGAAGGAAAGGCAGGAGTGGGCAAGGGAATGCTGGGGCTTTTCCTGGTGGGTTGTACTGGGAATACACTTCCATCTCCTCTTCCTCTCCAGGGCAGGGACTGTGTCCTGCCCCCATGTCCTGCTGATTTTTCTTCCCTTTCCCACGATCCAGCTGCAGGGCTTTGCTTTCCCACCTGGATGCCGAGCTTTGGTCCTCCCCCCTTCCTGGAGACCCAGATCCCACCCTCGGGATGGTGGGAACCTGGTGGATGCAGGTACCATTATTATTATAACACCTACAGAGAGAAAATTCCATCTCTTATTTTTCTTAGGAGTGCCCAGGGATGTGGGAAGCCTGAGGAGCCCCTTGTGTAGGAGGATGGTGGGGCTGGACCCAATGCTGGGCAGGAAAGGCCTCTCCCAGTGTGTCTGGAAGCCACTGAGAGCTCCTGTTCCTGCTCCACAGCCTCCTGTGGGAATCGAAGCGGAGACGGGAGGAGCTTTTTCTCTATATTTTTTAACTGGGTTTTGAAAAGTAAAGCACCAAAGCTCTGAAGTCCTGCTGAAAGCTGAGCCCTGAAAGGCTGCATGTGCTCCTAACTGCCTGATAAATCCCTGTGCTCGGAGAGGGGAGGCACCTCTGTGGTGGAAGGAAGAGCTGGATGGGGTGGGAGAAGCATCCCAAAGGTCAGGTGGAGTAGGGAGTGGGAGAGGAGGAGGCTGGGGAGGGGGAGAGCAGCCATTCTGGTGGGATATCATAAAAAATACATTTAAAAAAAAAGAAAAGGGAAGTATCAGGAGTCAGAGTGTGCTGCTGGATGGGTCCTGTGGGCTTTTCCCTCCTGGTACCCACTGGAGAAGGATGTGGGTGGTGGGTGAGTGTCCCTGAGAAAAACAGGGATGAAAACTTCCTCCAAAACCTCCTGCTGAAAGGTTTTGCTCTCCCCCAGTACTGGAGGAACAAATTGGCTTGTCTTTGGTCTCCAGCAGCCACCCTACCCACGTGCCAGTGGGGATGGGCATCTCTTCCTTAATCCCATTTCCAGAGCTCACAGTCGATGATGGATGTGTGATGCCTGGAGGAGGTGCCATTCCTGGCTCTTCTCTCCCAAATCCAAACTCCTGCTTTGCTCACTCTGTCCATGTTAATTAACAGTTCCCAGTGTGGAAGGGATGAAGTCCCTGATGTGGGAGATGTAGGCTGTGAGCTGTAATTCCATCCTGGATGTGGCTGTGTGACTCTAAATGCTAATTATGGCTTTTTTTAACTCGCTGAGCTGTTTGCAGCCAATGGGGTATAAACTGTGTTTCATTAAATGAAGAAACCTCATAAAATTACTGGGGATGGCAGCACCATCCCTGTCCTTTTGGAGACTTTTAAGTGGCACTGGGAGTTGCTTCCAGAGCACAAGTAGGTGGGTGCAGAATCCAATCCCAACCCAATTCTTTTCCCAGTGGAGCATGGGAACAGGGAAAGCTGCTTTGCCTCTCCATGGGTACAAACACAGAGCAAATGTGGAACTGCTGAAGATCTGCCTCTTAGTTTGGGTAAATTACAGGGCAAAGTGAGCATTTATTGATGCTCAGAAGAGTTTGGAGGACCTGGACTTGCTTAGTATTGATTCCCCTGCAGTCACGGCTCAGCTGCTCCAGGCACGGAAAAATCCTGAGTCAGAGCTGAAAACCCACAGAGCTGCTTTAACTTGTGAAGTAGCAATGATGCCAAGGCCTGGTTTGGTTGGCTTTCTGGGTCCTGGGGCTCCTCCCTGGGTCTGGGGTGTGTTTTGGAGGCGTTGGCAGCTGGAGGTGCTGAGGGGGGTACGGGCAGTGCTGGGCACGTCTGAGCTTTGGGATCCTCCAGGGGCACCACGAGCTCTGTGTGTGTGACACCCTGTGCCTGCAGGACTGGAAGGGCCGTGCTGGTGGTTTGTGTCCTTGGATTGGGGTGTCCTCGTGGTACAGCAGAGCCCCTGGGAATGTGCCCAGGCCGTGGCTCTTCTCCCAGCTGGGCTGTGCCTTTGGTGGCACCTTCTGTGCCAGGTCGTGCCTGGGAATGTTTCCTCACCTTTGTGCTGTGATTCCAGTGATGACACTGAGAAATGTCCTTGGCAGTGAGCTGGACATGGTTCACTGGCACAGGCTGCCCAGAGCAGCTGTGGCTGCCCCTGGATCCCTGGAAGTGTCCAAGGCCAGGTTGGAGCAACCTGAACTAGTGGAAGGTGTCCCTGCCCATGGCAGGGGGTGGGATGAGATGATCTTTAAGGTCCCTCCCAACCCAAACCAGTCTGGGATTCAGCTCTGAGGTGTGGTTTCGAGCTCAGAGGCTCATGAGAGGGTGTCTGTGTGTTTTTGATCCGTATCCATTTTGAGTTGAGATGTTTGAATAATTGATGTTCTGACAGCTGTGGGAGCAGAAGACTCAAAACTCGTCTCTTAAAAGTCTTTCTCTGTTGGAGATCTCAGCTTGAACAGTTCAGTGGTTTTATCAACCACGAGGGTGAGGTCCCAGAACAGCTTCAGTGGGAGCAGCAGGGTGAGAAGCTGGAGCCTGTTGTGGCTGTGAGATGGAGCACAAGGAGCTTGGCGGTGGGATTTCATGGCACAGTGTCCTGTGATAAGCCAGGGATGGGATTTAATGACCTAAATTATCTGTGTGCTCCTAGAAGAAAGTAATTAAGCAGTTTGCAGTGAAGTGTGATGGACACAAGGTGGAAACTGCAGATTTATTGGTTTTTGTGGCTCAGGTGTGGAGGACACAGCATGTTCTGTGGCTGGGTGAACCAAGATTGTCTCAGAACGGCCCTGTGGGGATTGTTGTGCCTTGGAGGACAATAAAGGAGCAGGTTTATCCCAGAGGATGCAGTGCCAGGCAACTGAATGCCCCTTCTCTGGGATGTGGGGACACCTGAGCTGCCTCACACAGCACTTCTGCTGCAGGACCACACTGGCTCCAGCCACCCCATATTCCATGAGGTGGATGATCCCAATCCAAACTGGGCACTGTCCCAGTCAGACCCTTGCACTGCCCAGACAAGGTTTTGAAGCTCGTTGCAGATGTTGGGGTGTGTTCATGGGGATGCCTCAGACACCACTGGCTGCTGTTCCAGGGGCTCCATCCGAGCCCAGCACAGCATCCCTGGGCTCTGTCAGCCTGACCTCGGCATTTGTGGCAGGCAGAGGCTCAGGAGGAGCACATTAATTCACCAGCCATCTGCTGACACAGCAGGGGGGATGTCCCAGCTGTCCCCTGGCCGGAGCAGGGACATTGTGAGGCTGATCCTGCCCCGAGAGCCTTGGATTTTCATTTTTGATGGCATTTCCTGCTGCCACCAGGGTGCTGGAGCCAGCAGAGCCCTGCCAGTGCTCTTGGAGAGTGTTTGTGTGCTGGGATGGATTGTAGTGAAAACCCTTTTAGTGGGAATATAAAAATTCCTGGAAAGTAAATGTGTGGTCTGGTGGTGTTTGCACTGCAAACAGGAGCAGCTGTGCTGGCTGTTCTCCCCTGCTCTGGTCCCAATCCCTGCTTTCCAGGCTGGATGACACTGTCAGCCTGTTGTTTCCTGCTCATGCTGTGCAGGTGGAGATGGACCCTCCTGTAAAAGTCTGTACAAATCCCGTTACAGGAGCTCCTGAGCTCTCCTGATCCTTGTGTGCTCCATGCTGGGAGTGTGGGACACAGGAGGGGGGACCATGTGCTCCCCTGGCTGAGGGGGATCAATACTGAGTCAAAGTCAAAGAACAGATGTGTGCTTTTGCCAGATGTGAAGGAATTCTAGAGGACTTGCTCATGGTCTTGGTTTAGGAACGTGAGTCAGATTGATCCCTTCAGTGCTTGGCCAAGGACTCTGGAGTGCCAGGACACAGGGAATGGCTTCCCACTGCCAGAGGGCAGGGAGAGATGGGATATTGGGAAGGAATTCCTGGCTGGGAGGATGGGGAGGCCCTGGCCCAGGTTGCCCAGAGAAGCTGTGGCTGCCCCTGGATCCCTGGAAGTGTCCAAAGCCAGGTTGGAGCAACCTGGACTAGTGGAAGGTGTCCCTGCCCAGGGGTGGCACTGGATGGGCTTTGAGGTCCCTTCCAGCCCAACCCATCCTGGGATTCTGTGACTTCTGGTGGCTCTGATCCCCTGGATTCTCTGCCCTCTCACCTGTGGGGGTCCCAGGCTTGTTCCCCCTCCATGAGGTGTTCCAGGACTGCTGGACAGCTTTGCTGTTCTAACCCAAATTTACAGACTAAACTTCCCTCAGCTGCAGATCAGGGTTGATTCTCTTTGTCTCTGCTTTGCTCCCTGCACTGGGGGTTGGTTTTGCCCCGTTCAACCACAGCTTTTGCATTAATAATCTGCTGGGATGGTGCCAGCTGGGGGAAGGGAAGCTGTCACCATGTGAGGTTCCAGCCTCCTGGGAGGTTCCTTTGGAATGTTTGGTGTCAGTTCTGTGGCCCCACGTGTTCCATTCCTCTTTGGAGCCCTCGTCCTGGAGCAGTGGGCTCACAGTGCTGGTCATTAAAAGTGCAGGATTGAGTTGTTGTGGGATGTCCTTGAGTTGTCCCTGAGAGCAAATCTCATCCTGCTGCCTCGAGAACCAAGGGGGTTCAAAGGGGGAACGTCCTCCTCCAGAACGTGCAGGCAAGGGTGAAGGATTCCTCCTGCAGTCTCTGGGAAGTCTTTACTCTCCTCTTTCTGAATGTACCTTTAGCTGTGGGAGGACATGTGATATATTCTGATTCCTGAACCTGGTTCTCCTGGTCCTGCTGGGCAGTTGTATCCCCATGTTAATTATCCTGCCCCTCCCACCCCTGACAAATGCTGCTGCCACTGTCTCATTGTCTCCACTTTCCTTTTCTCTCTCTTTCAATGAGCAAATTCCCCTAATAGCTCCATTAAGCCTTAGTGCAATCCTGCCATTAATTCCACTCCATAAGGCAAGTCTGAATGATTCCTTAATTTAATTTCAAGATATTTTTTTGAAATTCTGATCCAGGTCTTTTCTGTGTCCTTCTCTTGGGCTTTTTGCTGAGTGTTTTCTGTTCATCCTGCTCAATCCCAGTGAAATGGGGGTTCCTGGGATGGTGCACTTGCTCTGGGACACAAAAGTAACCAAAAGAGAGGTAATAAGTCACAGAAATAATGGGGAAATGTTTAAAGAAAGAATGTAAACCTCGTGGTAAGAGAGTCCAGACCTGAAATAGTTTGTTAAAGCAGAGATTTCTTTTTTTCAGAGGGGCTTTTTAAGGTCCCTTCCAACCCAACCCAGTCTGTGCTTCCATGACAGTTTTAAGGGAAAAAAAGTAAGAACAACAAATGATACTGACAGATTTTTTTTTTAAAGTTTAATTTCTCCTTATTTCAGTCACATCACTTGCGTCCCTCAGGATCCCTCCCATCTTTAAGGTGCCTTAAAGATTTTATCTGTGGAAAAGGAACAGGCAACTCTTGTGGGGGCTTTTCACGAGTTCCACATGATTTTGAGGGACCCACGTGGACTTCACTGGGTGAGAGGCTGTTCCTGCATCCAGTGCTGAGCCATTAGAAAATTCAGAGTTATGGGTGTTCTTTGTTCCTGATCTGATTATTTTCCATTATTTCCATTGTCTGGAAGCTTATCCTGGTATTCCAATGCCTCCTGTACAGACACCCAGAATGGTTTGGGTTGGAAGGGACCCCAAAGTTCCTTCCTGCCATGGACAGGGAACAACCCAGGCAGGGAAACTGTTCAGTTTGTCTTTTCCATGCTGTGCTGGGGCTGTACAATCTATATATAGATTTATAGGCTATAAATCACTGTGGCTGTGGGGAGGGGAGGTTAAGCATTATGTAGAACCCAGCACCAGACAATGCTTTCCACACGTCTTCCCAATTCTAGGAACACATTCCCTGTAATACTCCACTGGATATCAAGTGTTCCTCCATCCCCTCTGCTTGCTGTGTCCTGTAGCACTTCCACAACCAACATTTAAGCACCTGCTTATCGTTTTTCTGCAGTCAGAGATGTAAAACATGCTCAGAAATAGCCAACATTTCCAGCAGCTGCAGTGTAAACATTCCCAGGAAAGGCATCTTAATGCATGGATTAGGAGGTGTTTTATAATCCTTTTTATTGGATTAGCCATGATATTATTATTATTATGCATTGCCACCAATATTTTTTTTTTAAATGATGTGACAGAAATGGGCTGGGAGATCCATCAGGGAGCAGAGGACATTCCTCAAACCTGGAAGTGATTTGAGGTAATTGCTGCTTTAATTCAGTGTATTTTCCCTGCTGGGAGGAGGACAAGTCAGACCAGCACAGATATTTTCCAACTGCATTAATCTGAGCCCCTAGAAAAGCCCAGAGTTCAGCTGCTCTCTCCTGCTGGGTGTTCTCCAGCTGGGGTGGGATTCACTTGGCCTGGGAAGAGTCTTTGCCTCCGGGCAGCACCTTGTGGGGATGCTGATGGGTTTGGGATGGTCCTGATGGGAGGCAATTATGGGAACAGCAGAGTGCAGAGGGACTTGTGGGGACCTGCCTGAGCACGTATTAAATATTCCCTTCCCTTGGAGGGGAGGATCTGGCACCAAAGTGCCCCTCTATTGCCACAGTGGGGTCCCCAGAGTTGTGCCTTGGTGTTTGTGTGGTTGGAAGTGCCAATAAACTTTGGCTGTGCTTGTTTCTTGACTCTCCCCAAACGCTCTCCGTGGCTTTCTCACAGATTTAATGGAGCTTGATCCAAGCAGGAGAGGAACAGCTTGGCTGCTGAGGGAAGGAGGGGGGTTTGAAACTCAAACAGGGCAGGTTAAAGTAGGTTTGAAGAAGGAAATCCCTGGCTGGGAGGGCAGAGAGGGACTGGAATGGATATTCCAGAGGAGCTGTGGCTGCCCCTGGATCCCTAGAAGTGTCCAAGGCCAGGTTGGAGCAACCTGGGCTGGTGGAAGGTGTCCCTGCCCATGGCAGGGGTGGCACTGGATGGGCTTTGAGGTCCCTCCATCCCAAACCATTCTGTAAGTTCCTGATTTTCTGGAGTATCATTGGAATGGTGACCCCAGATCCTGTGTCATGTGATGGCAACACAACCATGGGTTCTCCTGGAGCTGGGCTCATCCTATCTTCCCTGATCCCTCCCTCAGAGCCAGAATTCGTGGCTGTTTTAGTGTATTCTCAGTTCACCAGTCACAGCTACCTCAGAAGGTCTGTGAACCACCTGCCTGCCCTTCCCAGACACCGACAGGTCCCCGGGGATCCAATCCCACCCCTTCTAGAGGGGCCAAGAGAGAAAACAAAACCTGTTTCTCCTCACAGGCCTTTTAAAAGCTGTGCTTTGGGGCTGAGGAGAGCAGGTTGGATCCCCTACCCTAGAGCAGGAAACTGGGAATTCACATTTCCCGTGGGGTGGGAATGCTCTTTTTCCTCACTCCTTCCTCAGGTCTTTGCAGACAGAGGCACCACCTTTTCACCCCTGAAGGCACCACTGTGTCACCCCCACAGCATGTTCTGCTCCTCTTTCCCTTCCAGCTTCTCCAGTTCTTCCCTGGCACTGGGAATGAGAGGAATCAGGCTGTGCTGGATTCCTCCCCACACCCCTTCCAGAAGGGACAGCAAAATGCTGATTATTTTGATTTATCCCTTTGAATTCTGCACAGTTATCTCGCTTGAAAGGAGGTGTCCCACCTGTTGAAGGGTTTTCTGGCCACTCCAGGCAGTTTGGATGTTGGGATGAGGAATGGCTGGTTCTGCAGGAAAAAGGAGATTTGGCTGGAAAAAGTGACATTATCATAAATATGCATAAAGCACATGGAAAAAAAAAAGGCAATTACTGTGGCCTTAAAAGCTCGAAACAGTTTAGCAGAACAGATGGGTTGCATAAATCTGGCAAAAATGAGGGCAGGAGGGATTTGTGTGTGGCAGGAAGGGATCAGAGCAGGGTTTGTGTGATAAAGAATTTACTGTGCCTTGGAAAGGGTCCATTTTCCTACAATTCCAGAGTAGAAGCAGTGTCTGGGATCACAGGACAAGGTTCCCCTCAGCTGGGTGTGGGGACTTACCTGGGAATCTCCCAGCACCAAAAAGCTGCTCTGCAGAACCAGAAATGTTCCCATCTTGGGAAGTTTCCTGCTCTTCTCTGCTCTGGCTTCTCTCCCAGTCACAATCCCAGACTGGGTTGGGCTGGAAGGGACCTCAGAGCCCACCCAGTGCCACCCCTGCCATGGGCAGGGACACCTTCCACCAGCCCAGGTTGCTCCAACCTGGCCTTGGGCACTCCCAGGGATCCAGGGGCAGCCACAGCTTCTCTGGGAAACCTGGGCCAGGGCCTCCCCACCCTCCCAGCCAGCAATTCTTTCCCCATATCCCATCTAGCCCTGCCCTTTGGCAGTGGGAAGCCATTCCCTGTGTCCTGCAAGGCCACAATCAGGTCACCCCAAAGCTTCTCTTCTCCAACCTGAACAATCCCAGCTCTCCCAGCCTTTCCTCCCAGCAGAGCTGCTCCATCCTCTCATCATCCTGGAGCCTCCTCTGGACTCTCTCCAGCAGCTCCAGGTCCTCCCTGTGCTGTTCCCAGGGCTGGAGGCATCTCTCCATGGAGAAAATTCCCATCTCTCAGCCACAGCCAGCTCCTGTTGGTGTGGATCGTGGTGGGAATTTTGGGAACTCGGTGGTATCACAGCGCTTTCCTTGGGTGCTTCTGTGTTTGAACTGGAGGAGGGTTTTCCTCCTGTTTTATGAACAGCCATTAATCAATATTGATGCCTTTAGCTCACTGGGAAGATGCAGCCTTTGGAATAACAAACAGGAGGCAGAACCTCTTCCCTGTGGCCTCTGAGAGAAATGAGAACACTGGACATCTTCCCCGTGTTCCCCCTTGTGCTCCTGTGGCGGAGCAGCACTTGCAGAACTGTGAAAATATCCAGATTTTACCCAGCTGGAGCCTGCAGTGAGGATTGTCCCAAGTTCCCAAGGGTGGAGAGGCCACTGCTGACCAGAAGTGCCAGTCCCTGGTTTGGGTGTTTGTGTGGGGGATGATTTTGTGCAACCTCGATTGAAAGACTCTGGAGAGGCTCAGCCCATCTTGTCCATGAGGAAATTCCAGGACTTCTTCCCTTTCTGTAGGAAACATCTTCCTGCCTTTCCATCTCAGTGTGTAGGAATGTACTCCAGGGACTTTGGGACAAAATATTCAGCTTTTCCTGTGTTTCCAGCATCCTTACTGTGAGGTGGGGGATACACAGGATTCTGTGCTGTATCTCCACATGTTTTCTGGAACAGGTTGGTCCAATCCAACCACTGCCTGAGTGACATCCCAAGGGAAATTTCCTGAATTAGTTTGTGATTTTTTTTTTTCATATATTTTTCCCTCAGATCAGCTTCAGAATCCCTCAGGGGAACTGCTCCACCACTTAAGTGGTTTACAAATAAACGTGACCTTTGTTGTAGTTGTCAGCAGCTGATTCCAGAGCAGCCTCTCCTGGCAGGAACAGCTTGTTCCTTGTCAGTCTGCAGCTGTATTTGGGAGCAGGGTATGGATTAATCACCAGAAATACGGTTATGTTTTAATTTCTTTTAAGAGCTTTGCAGTTTTCTCTGTACTTTGTTTTTCCCGGTTTGATTATTCATTGGGTTGAGCTGAAGTGTGAGTTTATAGATGCTGAAGAGGGCTCTAATTTAAGTTTAATTTTATATCACATAAAGTGTATGAAAGAAGCTGAATTCTAAAGGAAGCAAATTGTAGGATAATCACAGAATTCCAGGATGATTTGGGTGGGAAGAGACCATAAAGCCCATCCAGCTCCAACCCCAACACCTTGCACTATTCCAGGGTGCTCCAGCCTGGCCTTGGGCACTTCCAGGGATCCAGGGGCAGCCACAGCTTCTCTGGGCAACTTGTGCCAGGGCCTCCCCACCCTCCCAGCCAGGAATTCCTTCCCAATATCCCACATAACCCTGCCCTGTGGCAGTGAGAAGCAATTCCCTGTGTCCTGTCCCTCCCTGTTCTGGTGAATAGTCTCTCTCCTGACTCAGGTTTTATAAACAGTGAGTCTGTTACAGAATCTAATTCTGCTGCTAACAAGCAAATAGGTGGATTTTGTGTCCTATTGATCTCAGAATTACCTGACTGATGCCAAAAATCAATCACAAACCTCTTCAGAGCAACTCCACGACAGGATCCTTTTTATTAAGCCTGTCCATGATTTATAGTTTTGTCATTAGTGTTAATGCAGAGTTAATCTCAGTCCTTCATTGTAACACCTTCACTGGGGCATTGATCCTTCCTCAGCTGAGCTGCTCCTTTTCCATGGGCTCTCCCAGAGCAGCTGTGCCGCCCTTCCTTCAGCAGCATGGAAGGAATGACCCAGGATCACCAGCCCAACAGTCTCTCAGATGATGGGGAGGCCCTGGCCCAGGTTGCCCAGAGAAGCTGTGGCTGCCCCTGGATCCCTGGAAGTGTCCAAGGCCAGGTTGGAGCAGCCTGGGCTGGTGGAAGGTGTCCCTGCCCATGGAAGTGTTTGGAATAAGATGGGCTTTGAGGTCACTTCCCACTCAAACCTTTCCACTCCACTCAGATGACCTCCTTAAAGAGTCTCTGCTCTCCTGCACCCTCAGACATGTGATGTTGGCTTCAGTCTGCAAAACAGGCAAAGCTGCTGGCTGATGAAGGCAGAAGGATGGGTAATATTTGGAGGAAAAAGCACTGCTCCCACTTGGGCAGTTTTGTTGGTAGCAGTTTTGAAGGTTTGGGGGAATGGCAGAGAAATGGGTTTTGATCTTGAGATTTTGTGGATTTTTTTTCTCCCTTCAACATGGCAGAGAACTGAGGAGCCTGTAAATGATGGCAGGTCAGATGGAAAGAGGGAGTTAAATACGTGTTTAGAGCTGCACTAACTTGCTTTGCTCCTGGGATGGGTGAGGTGCTCCCTGGCACCTGTACCTTGGGTTTCAGCTCCAAGGGCTGCTTGGTGAGGTGTGGGAAGTTTTACAGACTGACTGGGCCAGAGGGAGAATTTCTGTACCAAGGGGGGGGACAAACCCTGCCCAGGCTCCCTGGAGAGGTGGGTGATGCCCCTGGACTGTCCAAGAGACACTTGGGCACCAAGGACATGTCTGACCCTTTGCTCAGCCCTGGCACAGCCGGGCAGTCGGAGCACATGGTTGTTGTAGGTCCTTTCCAGCTGGAATAACCTATGGGTAGAAGAAAAAAATGACCTGATGAGGGCTCTTCAAGGGATGTTGGTGGTAGAAGTGGGAGGCCAGCTTGGGAATCAGTGGAACTATTTGAGGGAAGCATTCAAGAGGCACTTGGGAATGACCCACAGACAGGTTTGGAAGGGATTTAATAAATGATTGTACAAGAATTTCGATCAGACACAGGTGGTCACCTCCCCTCTCCACCACTGGAGACCAGGCTGGGCTGCACAGCTTCTGCTTTGGACTCTTGGTTTTCCATCCCCCGGGAGCCAGTGAGGCTGAGTTGTGCCAGAGCAAACACCTTTTAGTTTGAGTGAACCTTGAGGGTTTGCTCCTGGAGAATCCCAGTGCTCTGGGAAGGTGAGTTGTTCGTGCCAGTCAGGAATTCCAGCATGCAACAGTGATCCCACTCTCTGCATGGTTTTTTTTAAGTCAATGGAGAAGAAACACTGGTTTGAAAAGGCATTTTGAAAGCTTTGCAGCTGCTCTGGATCCTTCAGCTGGTCACAGAGGGCAGAGCCACCAAGGTTTGACACCTTCCAAGGGGAGTCCTCCATGGTTCTGATCCCTTGTGGTCTCTGGGTGGGATTCTCAAACATACCAAATCCAAAGAGGAGGGGGTTTAAGCCTTTCCTACATCCCTTTTAAGCCCAGGAGTGCAATGATTTGCAGGACAACTTGGGCTGAATTTCAGCCCCATCTCCCCCCCCTCTGCCCCTGCCCATCACCCCTCAGGCTTTCATGTCCTGCCTCCCGGGGTTCTGGAAGCTTTGGAAAACATCCTCCTGTTAAAGAGGCACTTTTCCCTCAGTGTGATCCCTCCCTCCAGGTCTGATGGCTCACACGGGGATGTTTCTGTGCAGCAGTTGTTTTACACTTCCCTGCTGTGCCTGGGTCAGTGGTCACTCTTTATCTTCTGTAAACATTCAATAGCTGCTTTTCTAAACTCTGCCTGATTCCTGTAAAAATGGATTTCTTGTCAAAGACTCTTTTACTGAAAAAAAAAAAAAGAAAAAAATAACAAAACAAACCCCACAACAACATCAAACCAAACAAAACCCCCCTAAGGGTTCACTTTTATTGTTTGTTTTTTTTCTTCCCAGTCTCTGTCATTATCTGCTGCCTGCTCCTGGATTTCATTTCCAGCACTCAGCTCTTACTCTGACTTTATTCCTAAGAGGTTCTGGCTGCACCACTGCTGGCCTAAAATCCCCTCCCCATGGCCTGTGTCCCATCCTCTGCTTTTAAATGCTTTTCACACAACTCTGACCCGCTTGGCTGTGACCAGGGGAGGTGTTGGGATGGAGATCTCACTCCTTGGAGAAGCAGAGAGCTCTGTTTTGGGAGCTTTGGGCTGGGAGGTGGGTTTTTGGGGTGGGATGAGCTGGGCTTGTCGTGCCAGCAGGAGCAGTGAGGTCTGGCCATGGCAGGGGCAGGGAATGAGAGGAGCTTCAAGGTCCCTTCCAGCCCAAACCGCTGTGGAATTCTGGGGTTAACACAGAGCACAGAACCTCAGGCTGGTTATATTTTGGATACTGAGCTTCCCTTTGGCTCTGGGAGGGGGGGTGGAAGGAATTCTCACCTAAGAGCCATTAACTGGGAAATGTCAGAGGCACCGTTGATGTTGCTTAATGATGCACATGAGGCTTAAAAACCCTTAGATCTGTTCAGCAAAAGTAAAATCAGTTTTGTTTTTTTGGTGGTTTTTTCTTTTTGCTCCTGCAATTTTGCATCTCGTGTTTCAGGCATTAGGAAGTATTTCACGCGTCGTTTATTCACAATAAATTAAAAATCCTGAAACATGACACTGCTGTGAATATAAAGTGGGTTTTATTGCTGCTTTGCTGGGTGACTCTTCCTGCTGCAAGAAGGGATTAAGATCAGAACTAGTTTACTTGGTGTGTTCAAATATTTTCTTTTAGGGGTACTTACAGTGGGTTAAAACAAACTAATTAGTGACCAGCTCTGTTCTGCCATGGCACTTAAAATCAGGGGCTGATTTATTCTTGGTTTGGCACGGGGCACAATGGAAATAAAAATGGCTCTGGGGGATGAGAGCAAGGAGGGAACAGTGGGATAAGAGGGTGTCCAAGCTGTGGCTTGGTGGTGTCAGATCAGTTGTTGTGTTGATGGAAATGAAAGCTAAAAATAATGTAAGATAAATTCACTGTAATAAACATAAATTAATAAATATATATGTTATTAAATATATATTTAAATAATATTTATTGTAACATTTTATTATATTTTATTTTGTTATTTATTAGATAAGTTCAGTGCACATCCTCAGTTTTTATGTTGGGGAGGGAAAGGAATCAATCTTGCTCAATCTCCACACACCTTTTAAGACTGAAATGGTCTTTGCCATATAATCCTCTCCACTGGCCTTTTGCTCAATCCAGGGAATCTCTGTAGATCTTGTAGGATCCTTCACTCTGCTTGGTTCAGGTGCATCTCCTTGTTCCAAAGGGTTTGGCTGCCACTGGAGGAACTGCTTAGGTTGTGGAAAAAAAAATAAATAATCTTTCAATATGTTTTTTATTGTTTGATCTTTGGTCCTGCTTTTGATGTCCTCCTTGTCGTTGTGCTGCTGTGTCTGAGCAGATCTCCCCAGGCTCTCTGCAGTCCCTGTCCTGGAGAACAGGGTGATTTAATATCTGTCCCTGTGTCCACGAGGTACAGACTCTTATTTCCATGTGCATTCCCTTGTAATGACAGTCCTGAATTCCATCCACCCTTTTATTGCCCTTCAGATCTTCCCCAGCAGCAGTAATTGGATTATCCTGGTTAAATTCCCTGTCAGCTCTGTGCCTGCCCCCTCTGCCAGAGCTCCTCTGATTATCTCTAATATCATTTTCAGGGCCTTGTTTAAGGGGTCAGAACCTGCCAATGTGCCAAGCTCCACTTGCTGCAGACTCAGATGGAAATATGGGCTGTGTTTTATGGCACCAATGCCTCGTGTGTCTGGATTTTTTCCCCCCTCTTTAGAGTCGTATCTGCTCAGTGTGGAGGGTGGGAAATAAAGATCTTGGCACAAACTGAAGTAAAACCTCAAAACACCAACAAAAAACCACCCATAAAGATGGGAAATGGGTAAAGGATGTGGCAAACAACTGGTGAATATAAAGGGTAATGTAAGAAAAACAGGAGCTGCTTTAAGCTGAAGAGACACAACTGCCTCAATATCCGATGTAATGACTTGGAATAACTCAGGGATTTAAGAGGATGTGATGGTGTAGAAAAGGGTGGAATTATTAATGCTGGTAGTGATGGAGAAAGAAATGCTAAGAGCTGGGCATAAATAGGAAATGAGCCAGGGCTGGAAGGGCATCCAGGGAATATCAGGGATGGGGTGAAAACATGGGATGGGGGTTGCTGGGAGCTTGTAACCATTGATGTGTCACTTGGGTGAGTTCAAAACTGCAGGAGGCAGCTGCTGGCACCTCTCAGTGGCTCAGCACAGCTGCTTTCTGGAATCCTGGATCCCTGAGGTTGGAAAAGCCCTCCCAGCCCATGGATCCCCCCCTGTGCCCGATGCCCACCTTGTCCCCCAGCCCAGAGCACTGAGTGCCACGGCCAGGCCTTCCTGGGACACCTCCAGGGCTGGGCACTCCAAACCTCCCTGGGCAGCCCCTGCCAAGGCCTCACCACCCTTTCCAGGCAGAAACTCCTCCTGAAGAGTTCCTTGATTTGTGGTTCCCTCCTCCATCCACGCAGGAGGAACATTGTGGGGTTGGAGGTGGGGGAAGAGCCACGTTGGACCTCGGGGCCATCCCGGGAATCCACACCCTGATGTGTTTGAGACACTTGGGATGGAAAGAACCAAGCCAAGGAGGAGGTGCTGAGGGGGATGTTGAGTCTCCAGGGAGATGAGATGGACACCAAAATCTCGGCTGCTCCATTGCTTTCCAGAGAAAATGGACTTGAGGAACAAGGAGAGGGATCAGAAGCTCTTTGCAGGAAGAGAATAGAGGAATCCCAGAATGGTTTGGGTTGGGAAGGACCTTAAATCCCATCCAGTGCCACCCCTGCCCAGGACAGGGACACCTCCCACTAGCCCAGATTGCTCCAAGCCCCATCCAACCTGGCCTTGGAAGCAGCAGTTTCCCTCCCATTTAACTTTGAATTCAGCAAAGGCTGGTGTTACTCAGCAGAGGAAGAAGGTTTTCACGTGCAATAACCCTGGTTTTGTGAGGTATCATCATGTTCAGGGACATTTCTATAATCAAAACCCAGGTTTAGTACATTTAGTACCTGTTTGGCCTCTCCTTAAAGTTATAGACCCAGCCCTGGTTCTGCCAGTGAAATGTGGGGCCTTGAGGTTTGGGTTTTTTGTTGGTTTGTTTTTTTTTAGGGTATAAAACCAGGAGCTTTGGTTGTAAAACATAAAAACGGGGAAATCCTGCTCAAAACACTGAATTTGGTTTCGTGCTGGAGTGGCAGAAATTACATTAGACATGTTTTCACAACGGTGTGTGCACTAAAAGTGGTAAAATTCCCCCCAAAGCTGGGAGTGTGTGGTGTAACCTACAGGGTGGGCATAAAAAGCAAGAATTTGTGACATGAAACCACCTGAACTCTACAGGCCAGTAAATCTGCCATAGTATAAGAATTTTCTTCCTGGATCTTGACTCATAAAACAAGTAGAAAAATCCCTTTCAGAAGCTCATGTGAGTTCTGCAAATCCATGGGCAGCCATGGCTTTATTTCCCAGGCCTTTCCCCACCCTCTCCCTTCATCTGTGTGTTTACAACCTCTTCTGTAATTATAATCATCATCTCTAATTAGCCTTTGAGTACCTGCTGAGGGTTTATTGTCCTAAACACCAAATCCAGGTGTAATTAACCCCCCAGCTGTGCTGAATGGCCCCTGGTCTGGGATTTCCTGATATTCCAAAGGAATGAGCAGAGACTGTGGGTTGGAAGAGTTGAACGTGTTTAAGGTGTCAGGAACCAACGGTGGAACTGAGAATTTAGGAGGATTTCCAGGGGGGAGTAACAGGAATCACATATTGAACCTGGCTCGTGTCACCCACAGGTTTTATTGATTTATTAGTGAATTTTCTGCACAGCCACAGAACAATTTCAGCTCTAAAAGCACCTCTGGAAGTCCTAATTCAGCCCCTCCTTCCAAGCAGGGAGAAGGAACTTCCAAGCTGCATCAGGTTGGTGATTTCCTTTCCCAGCTGATTTTTGTCCAGTTAATGACAGTGGAGGTCACATCTTTTTTTGGAGCCTCTCCCAGTGCTGAAGGAACCTCAGTGAATTAATAATTCTTTTTCTTCCAATATCTTGGAATTTTCCTCCTTGCAAACTGAATTAGTTATAACTGAGATGTGGGATTTTTTGTACCCTTTTTTGTACCCTTTTTTGTACCCTTTTTTGTACCCTTTTTTGTACCCTTTTTTGTACC
>NW_020885006.1:52456-82303 GCF_003945725.1 Corapipo altera | reverse complement strand
TTTTTTTACTTTTTTTTACTTTTTTTTACTTTTTTTACTTTTTTTACTTTTTTTTACTTTTTTTTACTTTTTTTACTTTTTTTTACTTTTTTACTTTTTTTTACTTTTTTTACTTTTTTACTTTTTTACTTTTTTTACTTTTTTTACTTTTTTACTTTTTTTACTTTTTTTACTTTTTTTTACTTTCCCTCTTCTTCCCCCTTCTTCCCCTTTTTTTTATATTTTTCTTTTTTTATTTTTATTTTTTTTTTTTAGGATTTTCCTGTTGCTGTTTTAAGTTAAATCCTCACCTGTCCACGTGGAAGGGGAAAGTGTGGAAAGGATTTTCCTTTTCCCTGGAAGTGTCCAAGGGCAGGTTGGATGGGAATTGGAGCAACCTGGAATAGTGGAAGGTGGGGGTGGGAATTAGATGCTCTGGAATATCCCTCCCAACCCAAACCAGTTTATGATTCCATGGAGTATGTGGGGGGCAAAAGGAAGGAAAAAGCCTGTTTAAGGTAAAACTCATTGAAGAGCTGGGCTTTTAATGCACTTAGACTGAAATTTTCAATTATTTTCTTGCTGTTCAAGTAGTAAAACTCAGTAATAAAACTCTAGGCCAGTTTTTTCTACTCTGGAGAAATTCAGGGATGGTGGAAGGAGGTGTCTGATGGGTTTTAGTGGGAAGATCCCTTTATTTTGGAGCAGTTTGCTTTTGGTTTGCCGGGTTCCATCAGTGTCAGCACCAGGGGCTGGTGGGACCCGCCTGATCCTTGGATCATCCCAACCCCAGCCCGAGCTCCTGGATGGAGAAATCCTCCAAAAAGCAGCACTAAATACCCCTGGTGCTCCCAGTCTGGAGCTACACACTCCAAATAAGGCAAATTTCACACAGTTTTTGTGGGGGTTTGTGTTCCCTGCTGAATTCCCTACTGGGTTCTAGAGGCAAAGCTTTCAGTCTCTGTTGTGTCAGGAAAGGAGGTGGCCAGTCCTGGATTCTGGGAGAGCTCCCACTTCCAGGGAATGCTGGACAGCTCCTGGCCCCCTTAACTCCCAAGGTTTCTGCAGGATAAGTCTGGTTTAGATTTTTTCTTCCCTCTTCAGTTCCTGATGGCAGGGAATTAGAACAAGATGTTTTTTTTAAATCCTTCCCAACCCAAACCAGGGGCTTGGAAGGATCTTTTAAATCCTTTCCAACCTCAACCGCTCTGCGATTCCATGATTTCCAAGGCCCCAATAATTGAAATATCCTGAAATAAAACTGCTGCTGCTTGAGCCCTGGGGGACAGAGTATGAGAGTCATCCATCCTCTTGTGCAGCTGGAAGAGGAGCAGCTCCTCCAGTAATGATCCTGCTAAAGGGGTGTATCCCCCCCATCCCCAGCCTGGAATAAATCCCTGAGATATTGTGGGGTTGGTGTTATTGAGCTGCAACCCCAGGATCCATCCTGGGGTGTTTGTGGCCTAAACACACACTAAAATATCTTCAGATTGTTACAGGGATCAGTGATGGGCTGGATCCAGGGCACAGGGTCGGGTTGTTCAAGTTGGTGATTTATCATGTGAGAGGGGGAGAAACAACTGCCACAAACTTGATTTTTCTGGAGGAAATCCCGAGTATTTCCCACATGTCAGTGGGCTGTTGGAGAGGATACTGCAAAATCCCTGTTTTCCCTCTACTCAGCCATCCTTTCAGTGGTTCCAAGGCAGTGCCAAAGGTTGTGGTTTCAGGATTAACTCCTTTGCCAGACTCTTCTCCCTTGATGAGCAGCGAGTTTGACCTTTGTGCAAAGGGCCTTTCCAGGTGCTCTGGAGTCATGGAAGGAGCAGGAAATAATCCTTGAATTGGGCTGCTGGTTTTTAGGAGTCACAGAATCATGGAATGGTTTGGGTTGGAAGGACCTCAAAGCCCATCCAGTGCCACCCCTGCCATGGGCAGGGACACCTCCCACCAGCCCAGGCTGCTCCAACCTGGCCTTGGACACTTCCAGGGATCCAGGGGCAGCCACAGCTTCTCTGGGCAACCTGGGCCAGGGCCTCCCCACCCTCCCAGCCAGGAATTCCTTCCCAATCTCCCATCTCTCCCTGCCCTCTGGCACTGGGAAGCCATTCCCTGTGTCCTGTCCCTCCATGCCTTGTCCCCAGTCCCTCTCCAGCTCTCCTGGAGCCCCTTTAGGCCCTGCAAGGGGCTCTCAGCTCTCCCTGGAGCCTTCTCTTCTCCAGGGGAACCCCCCAAGCCTTTCCTTCTGAATTCCATGATTTTTGGGGCACGCTGTGTGTGTTTGGGGTGGAAATGACTCATTTCAAACCAGCAAATCTGTTCCTCCTCCTGGAAGCATAAAGAACCAGCGATTCCTGTGGTTTATTTTAACTTTAAAGGTTATTTAAGTGTTTACTGTGCTGGAATCAAAGCAGATGCTGAGAGAGGACATGGAAAAGCAGTAAGAGAATAGAAAAGGGATAGAAAATCCTAAGTTTCAGTGAGTCTTTAGGCTGGAAGCACATGACAATGAGCTGCTTTATTGCTGCTTCATCCCAGTCCGTCCTGGGCTTTTATGGGAACATTTCAGTGTCTCTGCTCAATATTGGCACCGTCAGAGCAGCCTCCAAACTGCTCCTGGTGGATGAAGTTTTTATTTAAGTTTATTGTGGCTTTTGCAGCAGAAATCCAGCATTCAAATGTCAGGTGCTTTCCCTGGGCCACCTCTGGCTCAGGGTCTGCAAAGATTATGGGAAAATAATCCTCCCCGAGAGAGAGAGGGAGATTCTGGAGGTGCATTATCAAATATCCTCCCTGTAATTACCCGGCCTGGAAATGGCTTTCCCTGTGCCCATTTGCTCTCTGATTATCGTGGTGGGTTAATTGCTGCCTCATTAGAATCTCCTGGGTGAAATCCTGACTGTTTATGGTCCTGGACATTTGGACACAGCTCAAGTTCTGCATCTCAATTCTTTTATTTTTTTTTTTTTCTTCTGTCTACTGCAAATTCTTTTTAATGTTCTGGATAGATTTAATCTAATTCCTCTGATATAAAAACAAAGAAATCTGTGTTTGAGACACTTCTCGACTCGAAAGAACATAAAATCTCTATTTCAGGGCTTTCAAAGCACAGCCTTTCTGTTATTATTGACTTGAGTGTAATAAATCATTACAAAGCCAACTTCAATTTTGTTTGGAGGTGCTCTAATCTCAAATACAACATCTAAAAGAAACCAATAACAAGCACAGCATTATTAGTAGTAATAGTTTATTTTTAGAGCTTTGTCTTTGCAGTGGGGCCTGGTTAAAGCTCAGGAATATTTTGATTTACTGTAAAACCTTCCCTGCCAAGTCTGACTCGAACCATTCCAGGCCCATCCACTGGCAGAGCGTGGGATTCATTTGGACAGTTCAAAATCCTTTCCTGTGTTTCAGTTGGGTTTTGTTCTCCTGGATATCCCTCCTTTGCTGTCCTGAGCTCCCTGAATTTTTGCTGAGCCACCTCTGTCCTACAGGCTGGGAAACAAATGAGGGGTGAGGTCAGAGGGGCCAATTAAACCCTCTGAATGACTCCTGAAAAATGTCCTGTTGTGACATTTCCTGTCCAAGCCCTGGACACACCAGTAGCTTGGGTTTTTTTGGAGAAGGTAGAGAGCATAAAATCCACTGGTTTTTCCCCCCAAAATTAACTCCTTATTCCAGAAATTTAATTATATTCCTTTATTTTGGTGTAAAGACTGGGCTGTTTTAGTAACACCCTTAGAGACAGTGATGCTTTCCCTGGGATGAATTTCTCTGGTCTCACGCTCTTAAAAACTTTTATTTCTGTTCCCTCCTCTTGTAAAACCCCCTGGAACCAAATATTTTTAACTCCTTTGGAGGTATTTACCCGCTTAATCAAATATATTCATCCTGCTTTTCCAACAGCACATCCTGGTCTCTCCAAATTCATTTTATTTAACAGCACACCAAGCATTGCAGAGGTTGAAGAAATCCCTCATTTGCTCTCTGTAGTTGACAATAACGGGGTTGTATTTGAAGTTTTATTATCCCATCCAGGACCTACCAACAAATAAAAATATCCTGAATCTGAAGAGGGAATTACATCCATTATGGGGGGTTATGGAGTATGAATTTTTAGAAGTGCTCCTCTAAGCTTTTTATTATTCTTGCAGAAGGAATTCTTGTGGAAATACTTCTTGGAATTATGTTGGGCTAAGAAAATATTCCATGGGACTATTTTTTTTTTAGTCTAAAGGAATGAAATGGGCAAGAATTTGGGAAAAGGACAAAATGCTTCAATATGAAATCACCCTTCTGAGTCACCCTATTTAGAGGTAGTTGAATTATTTAAATGACAATTCTTTATGTTTTAATATGAGAAAAATGAGTGATGTTTTTAGTCTTGTTTGCTGAATGTTGTTTGAGGTATAAAGTGAAATTTGTTACTGAAAATTGAAGAGGGAAGAGGGGAAAACTACTGAGGGTGACGAAAGAGAGGTCTTGTTCTATGGAACTGTAAAATGGAATATCTTGAGCTGGAATGGACCCCCCAGGCCCATCCAGTCCAACTCCTGTCCCTGCCCAGGACACCTCAACAATCCCCCCCCATCCCTCAGAGCACTGTCCAAACCCTCCTGGAGCTCTGGCAGCCTTGGAGCCGTGCCCACTGCCCTGGGGAGCCTGGGCAGTGCCCCCTCATTTCCCTCAGGAGCAGGTTCCCAATCCCTGTGTGGCTGCAGTGGCTCATCCTGTCATAGGGAATGCAGGTGGAACTGTGTTAAAAGGGCAAAACTTCCCCCTGTGCTGGTGCAGAGAACAGCACTGCCTGTTCCCTGACAGATCCCACCTGGGAGCACTTCACACTGAAAGCTCCCGAGCTGCTGTCGGAAAATTGGTGCTGGAATTATTACCAGGATCTATTTTCAGCTCCCTTTCATTGTGGTGTTGGCAAAATGTCCCACTCCTCTGGAATCACAGCAGCAGGGAGGGGTGGGCAGGATTCACAGGGCTGCAGCTCCCAGGGGTGGGCTCTGCTCTGGTGGGAAAGTACAAGGGAAGAAAGGGAAAAGGATGAGAACAGGGGTGTGGAAGCAGGTTTGCCATGGTGGTTCCTACCACCACGTTCCCAAGGAAGGGTCCTGGATTGGGATCCTGTGGGGGGGGTGACAGCCCTGAGCTGGGCAGCTCTGGGGAGCAGGGAGGGGGTGAGGGAGGCACCTTGTGCCCAGCTTGCCCTTGAGGTTTTTTTTTTTTAGGGTATAAAACCGGGAGCTTTGGTTATAAAACATAAAACCAGGGAAATCCTGCTCTAAACACTGAATTTGATTTTGTGCTGAAGTGGCAGAAATTACATTAGACATGTTTTCACAATGGTGTGTGCACTAAAAGTGGTAAAATTCCCCCCCAAAGCTGGGAGTAATTGATGTAACCTATGGGATGAGCATAAAAAGCAAGAATTTGTGACACAAACCCACCTGAGTTCTACAGGCTGGTAAATTTGCTGTAGTATAAACAGGGGGGAGGTGAGGGAGGCACCCCATGCCCAGCTTGGCCTCTGCTGGGGCTCCTGCTTTATTCCCAACTCCTGGTTTGTCTTTGGGGATCCCCAAACAGCAGGGAAGGGTTGTGGGGTCAGAGCTGTGAGAGGAGGGTGGATTATCACATGGAAGGAAGGGGGCTGCTCCTCAGTCCCAGGATCCCAGAGTGGTTTGGGTTGGCAGGGACCTCAAAGCCCATCCAGTGCCACCCCCTGCCATGGGCAGGGACACCTTCCACCAGCTCAGGTTGCTCTGAGCCCTGTCCAGCCTGGCCTGGGACACTTCCAGGGGGTTCCCTGTTGCTCCTGGTGCCTGTGCTGGAGCTGCAGAGAGGGACAAGCACTCCCTTGGGCTGGAGAAGAGGACACGGGGCCCTCATCCCTCAGGGTCTGCTGCTGTTTGTCCTGGAACTTCCAGCTCTTTGTCACCTCAGGAAAGACTAAATAAGTCTGTCCTATCCCCTATCCCCCCTTCTGTCCTGGAAGAAATTTGTTGACATTTTGAATCTTCACAAGAGAGATCTTTTACCAACATTCCAGTTGTCAAATAAACATCTCTTTTTATTTACCAAATACTCCTTCCTGCATAAAGTAAACAAAGCCAGCTGGAAACGAGGGGGGTTGTGATTCCAGCACGTGCCAAGCACTCCCACACTTTGTTCTGGCTTTCAAGGAGCTGCTGTCCCATGTTTTGCATGTTTTGGTGATTTTTGGTTGAGCATCACGTGTGTTTGTACATCCTGGATTATAGGGAATTCCCTGGGAACAGGCTGCAAGTGGGAGCTGCCTTCCCACTCCTTGACATTCCAGAGGAAAACCTGGGTGTTGTGCAGGAACCACCTGATTGTTGTTTGCTTTGTTGTGATATTCAGCTGGAAAAAAATTGGATAAATATAAAATATTCCTGTATCCTGAGGGGAACACCCAGTGATCTCACTGGGAAAATGAGATTTCAACCCAGCTGATTCTATGGATGTTCAGAGGAGACTTCTCAAGGCTGGGTTTTAGGACTGCAAGGGCTGAATGAGTTCCCCGGGTGTAAATAGAGTTTTTCAGTGTTTTATCGTGGCACAAAATCCCAGGAATCTGTAGGAACAAGTGCTGATTCCCTCCTTTTCCCCCTCAGCAATGCTGCAGAGTCCCTGCTGGGGGAAAATAAGCCCCTGGAGCTCCCAGCTGCTCCCACAGATGGGTATGAGCTGGGACACAGGGACAAGGTGTCTCCTGCAGGAATTGGGCATGCTCAGGATGGAAAAAGCCTCCCTGGCATTTGGCCCCAATGTGCTGGGGATGTGAGGGACCGATTTTTCCAAGGAGTTGGAGTGGGCTGAGGGTAATTTCATGTAATAATTTGTATTTGAGCGTCGTCTCCACATTCCCATCTCCCTGGGCTTGGCTGCAATCCATCACTCTAATTGCCTTCCCCTGCTCAGGTGGATTTATGTGCTGGTCCCTCTCACACTTAAAACACTGTAGCTACAACCTTTCTTTCTTATTTAGATTAGGATTCCTTTTTTTTTTTTCCTACTCCTTGGAAGGTCACCGTGTCCCTTTTCCCAGAGCTGATGGTACATCTCAATTTTGGAGCCTTAGGCCAGAAATGGGAGGCAGTCTTTTCCTCACTTTATTGGAATATTAGTCCTGGTATTTGGGGCTTGGCTGATATTCTGTGAAGGGTTTTTTGGGGCTGATCCTGAGATGTTCAAACCAGTTTGGATCAGCCCATGTTGTCCAAGTGACTGTGGTGTGGATTTAACATGGAAAAGGAAGGGAAAGGTGCAGAGCAGCTCATTTCTCACCCTGTGTGAAAGTGTTCTGCCCTAAAAGATGTTTTACAGATTTATCTGAGCACTCCATGGTCCTTCCTGGAGGGATTTAGTGCTGGAATTAATACTGACTTGATTTACCCATCCAAACCACCCAGTTGTGAATTGATTCAGCCCTCACAAGACACTGGGTTGGTTTTAAAAAACTCCATTTAAAAAATGAGCTTCCTAAACTGTTCTGGATGTGAGGTGTGAGCAGGAGCTGAGTGGCTGGGAAAGGGAGGGGGTTTGGCAGGAAAATCAAGAGACCAAGTGAACTTTTGGAGTTTTCACTTAGCAAAAAACCCCCTCTGCGAGTTGAGCCTTGGGCTAAGGATGAGTTCACACTGTGGTTGTGGATTCAGGAGTGACATCCCTGTCCCTGCTGCAATAAACCCCCAGTGCAGACACAGAGGAACCTGCTGTACGTTGCTTTATTGTTATTTTATTTGAACTAATAGGTATCAGCTTCCAAATCACTGGAAGCATTTGGCTGCTTTTTGTGTTGTTTGGTTTTTTGTGGTGTTTTGTTTTTTTTTAAACAGTATTGGAGAACAATCACAGATTCTATTTCACAAGCCACACAAACAATTAACCTCCCAGTCTGCACTGACTTAATGTGCAGCTCATTTATTTTGTGTCTCCTGCATAGGCAGGAGCGAAATCAATAACACCAGTGGAGTATAATTTTAATGTATCATTTTCAGAAGAGCAAAGAAAAACAAAACCTCATAAAAGTTTAACGTTTCACCGTTAGTTTTTTTTAAATAATGGATGGGGTTTTTTTAAATAATGGATTCCCATTGCAAAGACTGTGCTGGAGTGTTGGTTTTCCGTGTACCTGAGCTCAGGAAAGATGTTTCTCATCTATGTACAATTAGAGCAGCTAAAACCAAACAAATCCCTCCTTTGAGTCTCAGTTCAGAACTTCATTTATCACAAGTTTTCTCGGAAATTCTCGTTTTTCAGTTTTGTCAATTTTTGTTGACATTTTGCACATTGAGATTTTGATTTAAGGTTTCAAAGCAAAGCAAAAACCTCTCCCTGCTTTCCCATCAACTTGCTTTTTTCCACTGTGGGAGATGTAATCCCAGGTGCATGATCCTAAATGTAGAGATCCATGATCAGGAGCAGGTGATCCATGATGTCCATGGATATCCAGGATATCCATCTCCTTGGCTTGGTGAGGAAAACGGGATTGAGTGGAAGCTCTGCCCCGGGATGATCAGGGAGATTCCAAGGGCAACTGGAGCCAAGGATAACCGTGAATTCCCAGTTTTTCTGTCTCCATACCTTGGCTGAGCTCCAGGCTGTGGCAGTGGTGGAAGCACAGACAGGAACTGTGCTCTGAGGGAGCTGCTGCTGGGACTGAGACCTTGGTGAGGCCCTGAACTACCAGGAAATCCTGGAAGGAGAAGCAGTGACGTTGTCCCAAGGTGGCTGTTCCCTGTTTTATTGCCTTTTAGTTGGAAACTTCTTGCTGTGCTTGCCTCTCAATCTGGACTGAATCTTTTCCCAGTTCCTCTCAACCCCCAAGCCAGGAAGCAGAGCCACTGACCCTTCTTTGGTGTGACATGTTGGGAGTGTTTCCCCTCAACCTTCTGCTGTGTTGCTTTCCCAGTCTTGCCTCAGGGATCCCACTGTAAATCCATCACCTTTCCTCTCCTTGGCACTTCCCAGGGAGTTTGGATTTTTGCAGGAGCAGCCGTGTCATGACTGGACTGTGCTCTGCAGACCCCACCAGGGCAGCCCAGGGCCGAGTGATTCCCTCCAGTGACCCAGATAAGAATCCTTGATGGGATATTTCCCTCTTCTTCCTGGTCTGTTTAAACCCTCTCCCCACAATTCCTGGCAGTGCCACCAGCTAAAGGTTCTCCTTCCTCTTTCGCTCCATGATCCTCGTGGGTCCCTTCCAACTCAGCATATTCTGTGATTTCATTTTATTCAAATGTAGCGGCTTTGTGCTTATGGAATTTCCCCCATCCCAGTTTCCTTTTGGGATATTCTCTCTCAACTGAAGGTTTGTTCCTGTCTCCAGAGGTGATCCTGGTGTTGTCCTGCTTTCCTGTTTCCCACAGATCCTGTAGATGTCCTTTTTTATTCTTTTGCTCATTTAGGACAGCAGGGAGTGGCCCCACAGGAATCAGGGAATTATCCCTCTCCTTCCCTTGTTCTGTCAGTTTAACATTTGTGGAATTTTCCCCAAGAAACACGTTGGGGAATGAGGATGTAGCTGTTGAAATTGTCTGTAAAATGATGAAATATTGCCTTATTCTCTGGCCACAAGACTCAGTGCCACGGGCAAAGGAAGTTAAATCCCTTAGAATAATGGAATTGTTAAGGTTGGAAAAGCTCTCCAAGATCACAGGGTCCAACCTTTGACCCATCCCCACCTTGTCACCCAGACCAGAGCACTGAGGGCCACATCCAGTTGTTAAAACATGTGCTTGAATGAAGATTATAAAGGAGTCAGGGTTGTTCTTTTAGTAAAGAAAAAGCACTTCTGGGCACGCAATTTGCATTTAATTCCCATTTAATTTTAACATTTGGTTTATGGCGCAGGCTAAGTAAAATGTTACAGTAACGAAATTCAGGAGTGAGGAGGAGGAGGGGGATTGGTTTGAGGAGTGGGACTCTGCTGGCAGTGACCTGGGAAGCCAAAAGCAGCGCAGAGTTAACAAGGAGACTGTAAAAATAGGGATGACATGAGAACAGACCCGTGCTGGGCATTTGTCTGAGTGCAGAAAGATGAGATAGTTCAGAGGAGAATACACTTCAGGAACTGCAGAGAATGTTCCTGAGGGAAGGAGGCTGAGCATCAGCACCTTTGAGCTGGGTCAGGAGGCTCCTGGAGCTCCAGGTTGGATCCCACGGGAGTTTTTCATGGTTTAAACAGCACTGAACACCTTCACGTCAGCAACTCTGAGGGTGTTGGGGTTTGATGAATGTGCCTCCAGGAGCAGATTCTGGGAAGCCATTCCCTGCAGGCAGCAGCATTAGTGTGACTCATTTGCTCCTTGGTTGTGTCCCTCCTGTCTGCCCTGTGCAGGGAGCAGTTTTCCAAAGCAATCCTGGCTCTGATGGATCCACACAAGGAGTGTTTTTGCTCCGAGAGGGTTTCGCTCAAAGGATGTGATGCCTCTGGCTCGAGGGGTTGTATCCAAGGATGGTCCCCTTAGGAAAAGCTGCAAAGGGAACATTTTAACTGCAGCCTTTTTGCTTTGTATTGCTGAAGGGGAGAAGCTGATGAGGAACAAGTGATGTTTGCGGAGTTGCAGACTGACATACTGCAGAAACATCCCTGAGCAATAAGGAATTCATACAGGACTTCTTTAGAATATAAGGATTACTTCCCTTGTTTCACTCCCTCTGGGATGGGTGTGAACCCTTAGCTTGCCCGTGCCTGTGTGACCCCCTGGCCACTGGATGTGGCTGGGAGGTGGGAGCTGTACTGGGGTGACAGCAGAGCTCTGTGAGACCTTGTGGGCACATCATGCAGATTCCAGGAGATGCTTCCCATTCCTGATGGGCACTGAGCCAAGTTTAGACTCCTTCTCTTTCTTGGCACGCACAGGAGAGGGCTGAGGAGCTTCCAGCCTGAACACAGGGTGTCAGGGGCAGGTTGGCATTTCATGGAATCATGGAAAGGTTTGGGTGGGAACCTCAAAGCCCACCCAGTGCCACCCCCTGCTATGGGCAGGGACACCTTCCACCAGCCCAGGTTGCTCCAACCTGGCCTTGGACACTTCCAGGGATCCAGGGGCAGCCACAGCTTCTCTGGGCAAAGATGTGAATATGAGTGTGATTGTGCTTTCCAGTGCCTGGAGGAAACCTATGGAAAGATGGAGACTTTGGACAAGGGTCTGGAGCGACAGACAAAGGCTTCCCATTGCCAGAGGGCAGGGTTAGGTGGGATATTGGGAAGGAATTCCTGGCTAGGAGGGTGGGGAGGCCCTGGCCCAGGTTGCCCAGAGAAGCTGTGGCTGCCCCTGGATCCCTGGGAGTGTCCAAGGCGAGGTTGGACAGGGCTTGGAGCAACCTGGGCTAGTGGAAGGTGTCCCTGCCCATGCCAGGGGTAGGCTCTGAGGTCCCTTCCAACCCAAACCATTCAGGGATTTTGTAATTCCATGACCAGTTCTAGTGCCCTGGAGCTGCTGGGGAGGGACACCTCCCCTGGGGAGGGACAGCCCCAGGCACCAGTACAGACTGGGGGCTGGTCAGCTGGAAGGAAGGACCTGAGGTCCTGCTGGATAAATCCTTGGAGTTGAACAGTGACAGGATGAGCTGCAGGGGACACAGGATCCACAAAGGGAAGTGCTGATCAGATATTAGGAGAATAAAAGGTACCATGGCAGTGGACAGGCTGAACCAGGGGCTCACAGGGGGTGTTTGATCTCCAGCCTCAGAGATCAGGACTCCCCTGGCCCAGGCCCTGAGCAGCCTGACCTTATTTCCAAATTAGATCTGACTTCAAAGCTGGCCTTGCTTTGAGTGAGACCTCCATGAGTCCCTTCTGACCCGAATCTCATGATTCTGGGGGATGGATGGAAACCTTTCCCACGCTGAGGGCTCAGAGTCTGTGAGATGGATGAATATTCCCTTACAGAAAAATGTATAATTACCAAATATCAAAGATTACAGTGCAGTTGGGTGAGATTTAAATGTCACCTCTCACCTTCCCCTACCCCGTTGTTGGCATCTGTGATCTGAGGGAGCTGTTTGTGCAGCACTGAGATCAGTCAGCTCCTACACTTGGTTTCTCAGCCTTGACACAGTTTAAATATTTGTGATGATCCTTAGGGATTCACCATCCCTGAACTTTGGGACTCTGTTCTTTCCCAAAGAGCAGTAGAGTTGGAGGTGCTGTGGGACCTGCAGGTGTTCTGTTTGTTGTCACAACTGGTGGCAGTGGCTCAGACACCTTTCCTGCCATCCCTGAGGAGCAGCAAGGAATGAGTGGGAAAAAAACTGGGAGAAGGGAAGATGCTGCCCAGCAGCACCTTGGTGAAGCAGCAGTGAGTGATGTGTGAGAGAGAAAACGCTGCCATGAAGAGCCAGAAGGTCACATCAGGGAATTTTCTGCTTGCATGACTTTCAGGGGAAGGTTTTTGGGGTGTCTTTGAACAGTAATAAGAATAATAAGTAATAAGAAAGCCCCAAGGCTGCCAGAGCTCCAGGAGGGTTTGGATAATGCTCTCAGGGATAGGGGGGGATTGTTGGGGGGTCCTGGGCAGGGCCAGGAGTTGGACTGGATGATCCTTGGAGGTTCTCTCCAGCTCAGGGAGTTCCATGACTTTGTGGAAGGGTAAAGGGGGCTGAACTGGGTTTTTCCTGAGGGAGCCTGGCCCTCAGTGTCCATCCCCAGTGTTCTGAGGCTGCAGCCCTGCTCAGTGCAGGGCCTGGGGGTTAGTCCTGGTTTATAGTGCAACTTAAATGTGACACCAAACCTGGTGTGTGGCTTTGGGAACACACCCTGTGCAGAGCAGGCAGTGCTGGCAGGAGCTGGAGCTTGGGGTGTCACAGCCTTCTGCTCTTCCCCAAACCATGTGGGAGCAGAGCTGATGGAAGAGGTTTGAAGAGAAATTGGAAAAATAACTTATATTAAAAAAAAGGAAATAAATAGCCCCAACAGGCAAAGCTGGGGTTGCCCTCAGCCCCCCAGGGTGCCCAACAGCACAAGGGGCTCCAGAGTCCAGGATATCTTTGGGGACAAGAGGGGGTTGGAGGATTGACACTGACACTGGGCAGGTGTCACCTGGGGAGGAGGTTCCATTCTACCCACGCTTGGGGGGGTTGGGTCCTTCATGCTGAGGGAGGTGTAGGGAGGATTTGGGGGGTGAGGGGGTGCAGCTCATTTCCAGATCAGCCAGGCCCAGGAGCTGAGCTGCACTTGGGGAGTGGAGGGTCAGTCCTACGAGGAGCTGGAGGGGCTCAGCCTCGAGAAAAGGAGGCTCAGGGGGGACCTTCTGGCTCTGCAACCCCCTGACAGGAGGGGGGAGCCGAGGGGGGTCGGGCTCTGCTCCCAGGGAACAAGGGACAGGAGGAGAGGGAACGGCCTCCAGCTGGGCCAGGGGAGGCTCAGGTGGGACAGGAGGAGGAATTTCTGCCTGGAAAGGGTGGTGAGGCCTTGTCAGGGGCTGCCCAGGGAGGTTTGGAGTGCCCAGCCCTGGAGGTGTCCCAGGAAGGCCTGGCCGTGGCACTCAGTGCTCTGGGCTGGGGACAAGGTGGGCATCGGGCACAGGGGGGATCCATGGGCTGGGAGGGCTTTTCCAGCCTCAGGGATCCTGGGATTGCAGACCTGAGCATGGATATTCTCCCTTCACGTGGGAAGGGACCTGAGCCTCCACAGCTCCTCGGGAAGGACACGATGGGTGGGGTGTCTCCATGCTGGGCTCCATCGCAGTGTCCCGAGGGCTCTGCTCCTGCTTTCCCTGCAGCCTGGGGTGGTTGGTCAGTTATGGAACTCATTATTTATGAAATGCTGTTTTCTAGAGCCTGGCTGAGCACTGTGTGAGCACAGCAGAGCAAACAGGCTCCCTGAGAACGTGGGGGTTGTGCAAGAGGTGAGCCCCCTCTTCTCAGGTCCCTTGTCTAATTGAGCAGGGACTTTGAGGCTTTCATGGATTCAGAGGCTGCTTTTAAATCCACTGCACAGCAATGGGGTGTTTGGCTTGCTGTTGTTTGCCTGGAAATGATACATGCCTTGAGTTGTCTTTGATTTAATTTATTTTTGTGTGGTTTAATTTCTTTTTGTGCCTCGTGTGTGTTCTGTAAGATTGGCTCAAGTATTCTGGGAATTCAGCACTGGGATGAGCAGGAGAAGACATCCTTTTATTCCTTTGGCTATGGAATATGTGTGTGTGTGTGTGTGTAAATGCATATTTTCCATCGTTGTGATTAGTGCAAACTGTAGGAAAAGAGGGAACAGCTTCAGGATCCCAGTCAAAAAATAAAATAAAATTAAATACTTATTAGGTATCGTGATTTATGGGACCTTTCTGAAAGTGAAGAAGCCTTTATGAATCAAATCTAATCCCAGAGTTATTAGGGAACATTTTAGAACTTCATTTTAAGGAAGGAGGATAAATGGCTTTACAAAGACAAGGCTTGGGTGGATGGAGCTGGTCTCCGGAGTTCTCCCAAAATTCAATTCCCGGTGTGTTCTCAACGGAATTAACTTTTCAGTCCTTGGATTTTCTGTTCCAGTGTGTCTGGACAGACCCTGGACAGTTTGCTGGGTATGGAACCTTCTGACAGGGAGAATGGCAACGGGCAAAGACACAAAAATCGAAGCCCAGAAGTTTCTTCTCAGCAAAATTCCTGGGCCTTTCCTCCTCTGCTCTGGGCTCTCCTGGACCATCTCAGACATGGAAACACAGGAGGAGCTTTACCTGGGGGGGAGAGGCCCAGCTGGGAGGGAAGAAGGGGAGTAAAGGGTTTTCCTCCCCAGTCTGAGGGGGGAAAGGATTTGGAAGCTGAAGGTGTGTGGTCACAGAACCAGGGAATTGTTTAGCTTGGAAAAACCTTCACTGAGTCCAACCATCCCCCAGCACTGCCAAGGCCACCCAGACCATGTCCCCGAGTGCCACATCCACAGGGCTTTGAAATCCCTGCAGGGATGGGGACTCCACCCTGTGCCAGGGCTGGACAGCCCTTTCCAGGAGGGAATTTTCCCAATATCCAACCTCTACCTCCCTTGGCACAACTTGAGGCCGTTTCCACTCCTTCTGTCCCTTGTTCCCTGGAAGAACAGGACCCCCCCCCCAGCTCCCCCCTCCTGTCAGGGGGTTGCAGAGCCAGAAGGTCCCCCCTGAGCCTCCTTTTCTCCAGGCTGAGCTGCTGGTGCCCCTTGTCCATCCCATGGGCTGGACACGATTCCTCCATGGAGCAGGTCCAGGGAAGCTGCTCCTGGTGCATCTCTGGCACAAAATGTGTGAGCTCAGTCAAAGAGCTCGGGGTGGTGTTGGATTTCCTGTGCTCCCAGTGGATTTTCCCAGTGCTGAGGGTCCTCTGGCTCCAGGCCCTGCTGGTGACAAGGCCCAAAATGTGTTTATACTCCTTGAGCAACTCTTGCCCATAAAAGTGGAGATAAAAGGGGAAGAAATGCATTATCTGGGGCTTGGGGACAGCAAAGGAAGTGCCATAATTACAGTTCTCTTTTCTGCTCTATTTTTCCCTCAGTGCTGCCTTGAGGGTTGTAATTGCCCATATTTTAATGATTTCGGCGGAGTTAATGATTTATTTTCATAAACCAGCGACACTGAGGTATCAGCTCAGGCTGCAAAGCACAAAACAGAACTTGCCACAGTCGAGTTCCAGCTGTAAAAAAGCTCTGTTTAATTTGGAAGTTTAATTTTTCAGGGAGGTTCCATGAACCTCACGCAGTCACCAAACTTTGCGTGCGTTGAAGTTCGTTAATATTAAATTAATTACATAATACGCTCTCTTTTGGAAGATGAAACCTCTCTTTTGGAAGCTGGAACATTCCATTTTGCTCGGATTTGGAATTGTTTGTTTGTTTGCAGCAGAAATTAAAATGTGGGTGCCGCTGGAGCTTATTTGCATGGAATTGGCCACAGGGAAGGGGTGACTCCTTCCAGAGAACACCTGAGAGATTGGAAGGAGTGACATCCAAAGCAGTTTTGTTGGAAGTGCCTAACAGGAGGGGAACACAATGTTTTGGGTTTTGGCAGATGGTTTGCCTTGGGATAATCTTACAAGATCTGTTGGAAAGGGAAGGAGGGAGGGAGGACGTTGGGTTTGGGAGCAGCAGAGCTGTGATGGTGATTTATATACTGGGAGTGCTACAGTGCCCTGGGAAAGAACAGGAATGTTGGGTTCCTGCTGGGGGGAATCATCCCTAGAGATTCCCAGGGAACAGAGTGTCTGGGCAGGAGGGCAGTTGCTGCACCAATACCTCGACCTCCCCCTCTTGCTCCTTTTAACAGTCTCTTTTTTGCCTCTTTTTCTGGACTTACCCACAATGAAATCAAAAGAGTTCAGATTTTTTTCTTTCTGTACTAAATAAGCCTCTTTTAGTCATTATGACCCAACTACTAATTCAATTAGGAAATGCAGTGATTGAATTTTCTGGTGTCACCGTTGCAGGTGCTGCTCTGCCTTTTCCAGCTGGGAGAGGAAGTGGTCAAACTTTTTGTTTGGAAAAGGATCGATTTGAGCTTCATTTTTAATCAGAGGAGAGGCTCAGGTCACGTCAAACCATCCCCACATGTATTTTTAACCAGCTGGAGGCCACATTCCTGCCTTGGTTACAGGCAGAGGTGACTCCATGTGAATTCAGATTTGGCATCATTATGGAGTCATGGAATGGTTTGGGTTGGAATATGTACATTTTTATATATATATGGTGGAAGCAGAATGATGGTGACTCTTAACCAGGGGTGTGGGAGAGGCAGAATTTGCTGCAGTGATAAACTTTTATTTTTGAAGGATGTCGCCAAGAGCTTAATTTAAAATCTAGAGGAGAAGTTCTCTTCTTGGAATTGGGTGAGATTTTATGTGCTGAAAGTTAGAGCAGAATTGGAATGTGATGTCCTCAAGGGGGATAGAGGTGATCTGGATTTGTTTTTCCACATATGGGATGGGCACTGAAAAGAAAAGGAGGAGGAAAAATGGAACTCAGCAGCCAAGTAGGTGTGTCTGTGCTTTCCATGCAGGGAAGGAGTGGAGTTTGTCCTGTGCCCCTGCAGTGCCACCCCTCTGGTGCCCTGAGTAGTTTGGGATCCTTCAAGTGAGTCTCCAGCCCTGGTGGGGAGTTGCTGTCACCTGGACATTTCAGGAGTTTGGGGACAGCTGGCACTGGCTGATAGGGTGGGATGTGATCCTTGGATTTGTACGCTCTGAATCATGGAATGGGTTGGGTTGGAAGGAACCTTCAAGATCATCTTTAATGCCATGGGCACCTCCCACTGTCTCAGGTTGCTCCAACCTGGCCTTGGACACTTCCAGGGGTCCAGGGGCAGCCACAGCTTCTCTGGGCAACCTGGGCCAGGGCCTCCCCACCCTCAAAGCCAGCAATTCCTTCCCACTGTCCCATCTAAATCTCTCCTCTCTCAGTTTACACCTTTCCCCCTTGTCCTGTCGCTCTGTCCGTGTAAAATCCTGTCTGAGCAGCGTCTGCCCTTCACCCCTTGGCTGCACAGCTGTGCCTCCAGCTCCTGTTCCAGCTCCTGTAGGAGAGTTCTCTGGGTACAATCAAAGAATGTTCTTCTGGGTTTAAGGTCAAGATCTGTGCTCGTGGTTTGGTGAAGGAGGAGAATGATCCAGAGCCTGAAGGGTCTGGCACCCCCAGCACTCCTTTCCCGAGCCCAGGGAGGTTTCAGGCAGCGTCTCCAATCCTGGGGCTGGTCCAGTGTGCTGGGAATGAAAATGTTCTGAGAGGGCAACACTTGTGGAAAGTGGGAATCAGCTCAGGAGAAAGTCACTGAGCTCCTTGGTGGGTTTTCTCTCTGGGCAGCCCATTTCCCTGCCCACATCCATCACTGGGCACCGCTCAGCTCCTCTCATTTTGCCTTCTGCTACCCTGAGCGCAGCTCATCCTTCACCCCTGACAGCTCCAGCCTTTCCCCAGACTCAGCCTGGCCCGTGGACATGTGGGAGCAGCGCTGGCCTCTCCATCTGAGCCAGGAGAACACGGGCTTGGTGCAGAGAAAGCCTTGATCCTTCACTGTGACATTGCCTTGCCAGGTGGGATTAATGAGCTCCAGCCCAAAGGTGGAGCAGGACAGAGGCAGAAATATTCTCCTGGTGATTATTGGAACGAATTGCTAATATTTCTAAGGCTGATAGACTGAAGAGCAGACAAGAGCTATTAGATTAATAACTCAGACTTTCTTCTACACTCCTCTTGCTGCTGTTGGGCTTACAGAAAAGTTGGAAATAGTTTATTTACTGCAGTGACCCTGTGGTGGTTGCAAGAGTGGCCAAGGCCCCATCTGATTTCACTGACCCTTAAAACATGGCAGCAGAGGCACCTCTAACTCATATATTTAAAGTATATTTGTTGATAAGGAACGTGGCTTAGTTGTTTCCAGCAGGTTTTTGTGGTTTATAAATAACAAAGGTTCTATATCCAAGGGGATGGGGGTGAGGAATGTCTGTGTCTGTCAGGGCTCGTTCTGGATGTGTTTGTGCCACAGCACAGAGCAGACTCCTCAGTTTATTAACCTGGTTTCCCAAAGGTGCAAAGAGAGGAAATGACTCCGTGGTGGTAACTTGGAAATTCTGTAACAGATGGGGGTGATGAAATGAGGCCTCCTGGTTCCTAAACCCCCCGAGCTCAGCTCACCAACAGGACCAAAGGGTGCAACCTCCTCTTTCTGAGGGGTGGAGCGGGGTATTTTATGGCACCACTGAGCTGCTGGCCCCACAGGGGAATGATCTGAGCACACTGCAGCTCTCCTTTGGGAATCTTCTTGAAGGGTCTGAGGTGTCCTTGTGTGGCTGTGGGACCATGGGAAATTCCCAAGGCAACTTCTCCCTGAGAAGCAGAGCTGGACATCTCTGACCCAAACAGTTCCAGCTCTGAACCACCCCAACATCTGAGAGCTCAACATCTCCTCTCAGATGTGCAAGGAAGGTCAGGCAGGGAATGAGCTCCCAGCAAACTTGGAGAATCCCAGAACCACCTGAGGTTGGAAAAGCCCTCCCAGAGCCCAACCCCTGCCCAGGGCCCACCTTGTCAAGGCTGCACCGACCTCCTTCTGCATCAAAAAAATGTATTTCTGAACCTCAGCTAAACTTTTTGCCTCCAACTTCTGAATTCCTGGGTGAAAATACGGCTCTAGCTTTTATTCCTCAGCACTGGAGAATTCCCCACTCACCCACAAAGCCCTGAAAAAGGGACCAGCTTCCCACTGAAACTGCAGTGCCTTGATGTGGCACAGATTCTAAACACAGAGAAAAACAAGAGAGTGGGGGTTTTTTTTATCTTCTAAACGTCCCTGACATCTTACAGGGGTTTATTTATTAATGACTGTTACGAGCACACAGACAACAACAGGCAGGGCGTTCTTCCATATTTTATAGAACAAGGGAAAAACAGGCATTGCAGAGGAAGCTGCCATTAATTCTGCCTAAAAGGGAACCCAAAAACGTCTGACAGCTTTAAGAAGTAAGGAAATGACAGTCTGTCCAGCAGGAAAGTACATGATGCCTACTCATCCCCCTCTTTTTGGAGCAGACGTGCTCTTTTATTCCTCAGCAGATGGTAATGAAAAAACTCCTCTTTCTGATTTTGTCCAATCACTTTGACACTTCTCCATTAACTTCTGGGGCTTCTCAGCTCCTGGTTTTTCCACATAAACTTCCCCACTCCATCCAGGATGTGGATTCACACCCAAACCCAGCCCTTCAGGGGTCCCTGTTACCTGGGCTCTGCTGCAGGAGCCCAAGCTCATCCCTTTGTTCCCATTTCCAGTCTTTCCCAGAGCTTCACCCCGAGCACAGGCAGGAAACTTAAGATGTTAAACCACCAAAAGTACCAGGAGCTCCTAGAGCAGAGTTGGCCTCTTTCCTTTTCTGGGATTTCCCTCTTTCTGGATCATTCACTGCTCCTGTTTTTTCTCCCTGGTGCCGCCGTTTGTCCTTTGCAGGGGAGTCCCAGGAGGTGTCCAAGCAACATCCCAGCTGGGGGACTTTCTCCTCCGAGGGTTGAGCTCCTTGGATGAGGAACAGGAGCTCTGAGCACCACAAAAGAGGTGGTTCTTCATCTCATCCACCCCCAGAAACCACGTGGCCCTTGAGAACAAGTGGCCTGTTGCTGGTCCCTAAATTACAGCTGCTCCACAGCAACTCCTGACTTGGGTTTTAGGTGGAAAATAAGGGGGAAAATGTCCCTGGAGATGCTGAGGAAGGGGATGGAGCTGGTGATCCCAGAGGGCAGATGGAGACACAGATGTGGGCAAGGACTGTGCCAGGGATAACGAGGAGGGTCTGCAAGAGAAATGAAGGAACTTTGTTTAAAACAGCAAGAGAAGATAGTGGGGTGGGAGGTGGAAGACGGGGTGGCTGGAGCAGGGAGCATGGATTGAGAATGAAAACAGAGCTGTTCAAAAGCAAAGGAGAAGGGGAAGTGAAGAGAAAGAGGAGCCAAGGTGGAGAGGAGAGAGGGAAGAGCTGCAAGGAGAGGAGAAGAATGGCCACAGTGGTGGGATGAGTGTGGGAAATAGGGAGAGGGGCACTGGGAAGTTTGGGGGGGGGTGAAACCTGGATTTTCAGTGGTTGGGGCGAGTGGGCAAATCACAATAAAGTGGGCAGAAGGGATGTATGGAGCTGATGGGGACCATCCCAAGGGAAGGACATCCCTGCTGAGGAAATGCCCTCAATGCATGGACAGAGGGAGGGAAGAACACAGAAAGAACAGAGGCTTTGGGTGAGGGATAGAATGAGGTTGATGTGGTGATACCACCTTAATGCAAAATACATCAATGATCCCACAAACACGCTCCCTCACTCTGCTTTTAGGAGGTTTTTAGGATCCCAAGTGTTTCTGGGCTCAGGCAGCCGAGGTCTCTCTGTTGACTAGAGAGAGGCACATCTCTGAGGTGGCTGAGCAGGTTGAACTCTGTGACTCAGCAAGTCTTTTCTGATCCTATTCCCGATCCTTTTCCCTGTTCCCTTTGAATGTTTCCCTGTTGGACCCTTGGTTGTCACATCTCTGAACTCGCCAGGACTCGGCGCCTTCTGTGCCTCCGGGGTTCTTTTTCTCTCCTTTCAGCACCTCCAAACTAAACATGAAAAATTAACTGAGATGAGGAAATTCTGCCAAGCCTGACTTGAAGAGACCTCTATTTCACAAGGAGGCTGGAATTAAAAAGTCCTCTCCGCGTTTGTTTGCAGGAGATAGGCATTAGTGCTGGGCAGGGTGCCAGGAACACTGAGATGTTCTGAGACAGTAAAACCTTCTCTGTTCCTTGTGAATCACATTTTAAACATGTGAATTTTATGTCTCAGACATCACTGGCAGACGTTAAATCATTTCAGACACCACAATTAAAAACAGATTAATACTCACTCAAAATGAGTCTCCTTTGAATAAGGAGGACCATCAGGACCAGGATGAAAACCCAGTTGCAGGGAGCACAGCAAACATTTAAATCCATCTCCTTACTAAGGGCTGGTGTTCCTGCCTGCAGGGATCCAGCCCCTGGGACACACTGGAGCGTTCAAACAAGCAGGCAGGGGAAAAAAACAAAATATAACCAAATTAGTCAGTGTTCACTCTAAGGGCTGAGTTTATTAATAGCTCCAATATTCTGGGAGAAACATGGGATGGGTTGGGTTGGGAGGGACCTTAAAGCTCATTCAGTCCCACCTTCCACTAGCCCAGGTCACTCCATACCCCATCCAACCTGCCCTTGGAAAGGATCTCCCAGTGTAGCAACTCTTCCAAATTTAGGTTTTTTGTTTTTTTTTCTTCCTGGAAGTTACTGCTGTATTTTAGCAGTTTAACTCAGTCTATTTTCTATATTTTTTTCCCCTGCAGCAATTTCAGGGATTGTCTTGTGAGCTCTCAATCCCCCCACCACCAGCAGAGTTAAACATCTCTTCCAGTGCAAGAGCTGGGCTGGAAATGGGGCAACAGTTAACTCAGATTTGTTAGAAAGAGGGATCCTTCACTCTCACTTGGACATTAATTCCTGTGCTTTAAACCCTTCCCCATTTATCCCTCACATATCCCATTGTTCTCTCCTCCTCGGGGTGGGGGCTTTGTGCAAACACCACTTTAATTACTTTTATAATTAGTCAGCAGCAAAATCTGGGATGAGATGCCTCTTGTGCTTCCTGCAATCCTTGCTGCTTTTTTTTTTTCATGTATTATACACAACTTCTCATTAACTTTTTCAAGTCTAATTAAATTTCTCTCATCATTCCTGCATTTCCCCCCCTCCAGTAGCACTCCCTGCTAATTCTTCTTGTGCCATTAGTCTGGATGACATCATTAAATCTCACATGGATTTAAAAAAGGCATTTTGGAAAATGGAGACTTGGGAGCAGCTTTTATTTTATTATTATTTTCAAAGGAGGCTTCTTTCTGCTTCGCTAAAAATTAGTGAAACAGAAACTGGTAACGACTGGAAATGCAAATTTCCCATGACTGAAAGAGTTTAAACAAAGTTGAAATAATGTTATTGCTGCGGATTCTGGATTTTATAGACATTTTAGAAACAAAGTAGAGATTTTTACAATAACTTTTTTCAGTTGAAAAAATAAGATGTCTTGGCTCTTGAACTCAATGATCCTACATCTAAATTATCTTCCTGGTGGCCCCTCACTGACCTTAATGAGTCATTTCCAGAGGGTCTGTAATTAATGGCACCTCTTGAACAATCCTGTAATTAATGACACCTCTTTAACAATCTTTTGCCCTTTGCTGCTCGTGTTTTTTGGGATTCACTTCCATGGGAAGGTGTTTTTAGTCCTCCTTTGCAACTCCCACCTTTCTCTGCCTCTTCACAACTTGCCCCTGCTTGGTCCCTCCCTGCTTCCCTCTGGGATGGCCTGCAGGGATTTAGTGATGCCATCAGTAGGATTCATGGCCGGGCTTCACGAACAAAGATTTGGGAAGGGCTCTACCCACGTTTGTTACAAACATGCTGGTGGCTAAAGAGGCCAATACGAGATAGACACGTCCAGTTGCAAAAGGCACAGCAGAAAGACTCCTTGGGTGGGAAATTCTGCAAGACACGAGTCTTTCTGCGTTGTCTTTTCTCCTCAAGGGTGACCCCATGTGTGTTCTCAAAAGCATCAGCAGTGTTATAGATGGTGTGTCTCCAGACCTCCTGGTTGCAGGCCAGAGTAGACCAGTTCTGTTGACCAGTGTGGCCGAGGCTGAGATGTTGTTTCAGGCAGTCCTTGTATCTCCTCTTCGGGGCTCCTCTCATGCAGCAGCCGGTGGCAAGTTCACCATAGAGCAGGATCTTAGGGAGGCAGTGGTTGGTCCTTCATCCTTGAGATGTGCCCTGCCCAGCACAGCTGTGTTCTCAGCAACATGGCCTCAATACCTGTGACTGCTGCTTGTTCTAGAACAGATGGATTGGTCACATAATCTGCCCAGTGGATGTTTAGGATTGTACGGAGGCAGCGTTGATGGAAGCGTTCGAGGAGTCACAGGTGGTGACGGTAGATGACCCAGGATTTGGAACCATACAGGAGAGTAGACAACACTATGGCTCTGTAAACACTGATCTTGGTGTTTTTCTTCAAGTGTTTATTTCACCATACTCTTTTGTGGAGTTTTCCAAAAGTACTATATGCCTTTGCTAACCTGTTGTCCATCTCTCTGTCGATCTCACCATCGGAGGAGATGAGGCTCCCTGGGTAATTAAACTGCTGGACTGATTTGAGCTCTGATTGGCCAATGGTGATATGGGGATGATGGGGGACTTCCTGAGGTGCAGGTTGATAGAGAACTTCTGTCTTCTTTAAGCTGACTTCCAACCCAAAGAGCTCAGCAGCATCTGCAAAGCAGGATGTTAAACGCTGCAGAGCTGCTTCTGTGTGGGCAACAAGGGCAGCATCATCAGCATAAAGCAGCTCCCAGACAAGATGGTTTAGGGTCTTAGTGTGGGCCTTCAGTCACCTTAGGTTGAATAGGCTTCCATCGGTACGGTATCGAATGTAGATACTGTCCTGATCATCGAGGTCATTTGGAAATGAATCCCCACCCCCTGTGGATTTACTGGGGAGACAGAACCAGATGAAACAACACCTGGACACGCTTCAGTTCATCTTTGAGAAGTTGCTGTTTGGTCTTGTTGTCCCTTCCCTGCCTCTGCCCACACACCTGGGCATTTATGGTGTGGGAAATATCCCTCTTTTTCAATTTAGAAAGTCGGCATAAACTCAGGGAACAAAGAAACTCAGGGAACAAAGAAACAAGGCAGAATTTATTCAGCGCGTTGGGTCTTTCTCGCCCCGAGTTTTCGGGGAAAGACGCCTTGGGTTTAAATTCCACACATTTTATAGTTTCACAAAATCCCCACCCTTTTCAGATAAGCTTAATATATTAGTTTTTTGGGGGGGTTTTTGCCTAAAAAGGTTTCTTTCCTCTGAAAAGGGCCTTTCCCTTCTTTCCAGTTGGCCACTGGACACGCTCTGTCAAAAATAATGGATCTTCCTTTGTTCTTTTAGCCCAAAGAGAGAAGAGAAACCTCTGCGTGCAAAATTCTCACGTGGCCCCAAAAGATTTTAATTTTTAGGAATTTTTATATTTCCCTTATCAGGCTGAAAAAGTCCCTGATACTCAGTCCCAGTCTGGGACTTGAATATCTTTAATATGTAAAAAAACCAGATTTTTATTTCTCCTGATGGGAATTCACAGAACTGCTTTATCCACATGCTTCCAGAGCTTTTGGTTTTCCTTTACTGGATTTCCTGCCTGTCCTTGGACCTGGGAGCACTTGGTTTGCACCTCCCCTTCCACTCTAAAAGCAGGGGTGAGACCGGAGAGCGACGAGGGGCTGATGTGGGCAGGAATATTCCGAGCCCCAGGCCAAATCATTCCTGGTTTTCCTTTGGCTCTTTGTGCTCCCTGGATGAACGTGTGGGGAGTTTCAAAGAGCCTGAAGAGCATTTCATGGAATGTCAGAGTCGTTCAGGTCGGAAAAGACCTCCAAGGTCACCAAGTCCAACCATCAACCAGCACCACCACAGTCACCACTGAACCATGTCCCAAGTGCCCCATCCACGTTTTTTGAACTCTTCCAAGAATAACAACTCCACCACTTCCCTGAGCACCCTCTTCCAATGATTTACAACTTTTCTGTGACGAAATTGTTCCTGATTTCCAGCCTAAATGTCTCCTGATGGAATCTGAGGCCGCTTTCTCCCATCCTGCATTTGCCTCCTGCCCATTCCACGCCTTATCCCAACTTTCCCATAGAAAAATCCCATCCTGCTGCTGGTGGGACCGACCCAGCCCAGCTCACTGGTGGCGGCATCTCCCCAAAAAGAGGCCTGAAATTGGAAAACACTTCCTGTTCACCTTTTTTCCCCTCTTGTTTTTCCTCTGTCTGATTCCATGTGTCCTCCCGCAACAATTCCCACACCTTGGAGCACGCTACAGATCTTTAAAGGAATATCCCAAAATAACCATATTAACAAAGCCATTTCTCAGGATGTTTTCCTAAAGGGTACACTTAATATTTAAATCCATTTTGGCGTTTTCCCCCTCCTGAAGAACATCCCTTCCTGCTCTCCTGCACCTCTGGAGTTGCTCCTCCAAACCCACCATGTGGAGGGACAGGGTGAGCTGCCCTCGGACTCTGAGCTGTTGCTTTTTGTGGAGGAGAAAAATTCCAGTGATTAATAGTCCATCCCAGTGATTATTATTCTTTCTTTGTTAAAAAAAAAATAAATCCTTTTTCCAGTTTTAATTTCCCTGGGTTTAGCTTCCAACTGCTCCTTCTTCCCGTGCCTTTCTTCGTGAGATTAAAGCAGTTTTCACTCTTCATAAAAGTGTTTTACATGTTTATAACATTCCCTCTCGTTTTTTTTTCTTCCTTTTGATGAACAAGCCCAGTGATTTCTTTGAGTATCTTCAAATGAGAGCTTTTCTTTAACCTTGTTGGGGGCTCTTTCCTGCCTCTTCTCTGTTTTTTTTCTCCCATGAAAACAGGAATAAAATCAGCGGCATGCATTTCTCCAGGCATCTTTCAGCAGGAATTTCTCCACTGCAGCATTCAGAGGTGAAACATTTCCATTTAATCACACTCTTGTCTGTCTCTCCTGGCATATCCACGTGTTTTTTAGGAGTATTATTGTTCTGGGAGCTGGTTCACTCGCTCACCATGACACAGAAGGTCGTGCAGCACCACAGTTCTATGGAAACAAGGGGGATTCAGTAAAGAATGGATTTATTTTGGGGCCTGCAGTTCAGACCTTCTTACCAGAACATTTGCTGGTTGCTCTCCAGTGTTGTTTTTTTAACCTCAGTCCCAGCAGGAGTGGGAAAACTCTGTCCTGGCAGCATTACAGCGTCAGAAAATCATGGAATGGTTCGGGTTGGAAGGGACCTTAGAGCCCGTCTCATTCCAAAAGCAGGGCTTTGAGGTCCCTTCCAACCCAAACACAGGCAGCAAACAGCAAAGGATTCTTCAAGAGGTGCCATTAATTACAGCCCCTTTGGAAATGGCTCCTTAAGGTCAGGGAGAGGCCGCCAGGAAGGGAATTTAGGTATGAGATCACTGAGTGACAGGGCTGTTTTCTGACAGCTCCTCAGCACACAAGTTCAAGGGCCAAGGCATCGTGGGTTTCAGTTTACAGTGTTGATTTGAATGAGCTGAGGGTGTGGCCACAGGCTTCTGTTGGGGGCGTGGCACAGCAGGGCTCCTAAATGGATTTGTGGAGTCACTGGGAGAGGTTCTCTGCATCCAACGAGCCTGAGTCTCTCATTTATGGTGGGAGTGCAGCCTCTGTAGGGTTTTATTCTGATTTCCATGGTAAATCTGGTGTCTGTCTGAGCAAGTTTCCTCCCTGGCTCACAGCAATGGGGAGATTTGGGGCTCATCCCAGTCCAGCCCCTCTGGGACCTCCCTGGCCCTTGTGCTCGGCTCACTTTTGATGCTGACCCAGGAGGTGACACTGTGGCACCAACAGCTTTTGGCCTGGGCTTCCTCCTCCTCCCTTGAGTTCCTGTGCTGTCTGAACCAACTCAGGATGAATTCCCCTCTTGGTGAAGAGTTCAGTCACTGACAATCCCGGGATTCTGTGGACTCTGGAATTGCGGCACAGTCAGCTGCAGAACTCTGACCTTGGCAGCTCTTTCCAACCTGCTCTGCTTTGACATGAGCTCTGCTGGAAAGAGGGAATTGCTGGGAAGAGGGAAAACTGCTGGAAAGAGGGAATTTCTGGGCTCACCATCCCTGGGAACATTCAAAAAACACGTGGATGTGGCACTTGGGGACGTGGGTTAGTGATGGTTTAGCGGTTGCACTTGAGGATCTTAGAGGTCTTTTCCAACTTTAAAATTCCATGATTTTTTTCCCCTATAACAAAACACATGCAAACACCACCTCCTGCTATTTTCTGTGTATTCTGTTGGCATCTTCCTGGATACTTAACACCCAGCACAGAAGGCATTGGGGTTTTTATGATCTTGGTGTGTTGTTTTTTTTAATTCGTGTTTGCTTTTGGAGACTTTTGGAGTCTGAGAAGATGTTCAGGGGGAGGGAGGGAATGTGCTGAGCGATGGTGAGGTGGATAAATAAGGGGAGTGTGTGAATTATGCATATTTTTGAGCGTTCACCTTCAGGAAGCAGTTGGATTTGGGCAGAGAAGACCTTGAAGAGTAGCTCTGTGGGACTTACTTACTTTTTTATCAGCACAGTCTTCCAGGAAGATTAATTATCCCACAGAAAAGCCTCAAGGGATCTTTTTTTTGTTTTGTTCTCACTGTACAAGTTTTAGGACCAATAAAATAACTCTCTTCCCCAGAGAGTTCTTCTTCCCCCATCCTGCTGCTGAGCTGGACAACAGGTTACCAAGGCACCCCAGTGAGCAGGATTAGGCAGCCTGGATATGGGAATAAGGACATCTTACGGCTCTGCCTGGATTTTATGACCTTCATTAAGCCCAGGGGAGCAGCTGAGCACAGAATCCATGGGCTCACACCCTGCCCAGAGCATGAACTGCAGAGCAACAGAGCTCCTTCCATGGAGAAGGAGCAGGACAGGCTGGGCAGGGCCTGGGCAGCTCAGGCAGGACTGGGTTTAATAGTCAGGAAGCTCAAATATAACCCCCCCTAAAAAAATTGACACACAAGGAAAGGATGGATTTAGACAAGGAAGGGTTTGTGTGTGTGTAGGAATCTCAGAATCCCAGGATGGTTTGGGTTGGAAGGGACCTTAAAGCCCATCCAGTGCCACCCCCTGCTATGAGCAGGGACACCTTCCACCAGCCCAGGTTGCTCCAAGCCCCGTCCAACCTGGTCTTGGACACTTCCAGGGACCCAGGGGCCGGTTATCCCATGGCTTTGGAATCACCAGCAGGTGCAGCTGCTGCGCAGGACTTGTGAAGTCTGTGAGCTCAACTTTCCAAACGAAGCCTCCAGACCCGTTTCCTGTGCCATGTGTACATTCCATGTGTTCATCTGGTGTACCCACAGTTAATAAATATTCCCTTTGATTCATTGGGATTGCTTTGGAGCCTGAGCCAGGGCTGGGATGCTCTCACAGTGGAGAGGTGCCCAGGAAGGCAAGGGGGGGGGTTGTCTTTGAGTCCCTGGTGACAGTCCCTGCCTTTAACACTCCTAAAGCATCCCAGGATCCCTGAGGCTGGAAAAGCCCTCCCAGCCCATGGATCCCCCCTGTGCCCGATGCCCACCTTGTCCCCCAGCCCAGAGCACTGAGTGCCATGGCCAGGCCTTCCTGGGACACCTCCAGGGCTGGGCACTCCAAACCTCCCTGGGCAGCCCCTGACAAGGCCTGACAGCCCTTTCCATGATTAAATTCCTCCTGATGTCCAACCTGAGCCTCCCCTGGCTCGATTCCACCAAGTTCCCTTTAAAGGTTTATAATTTCTCTTGTTGTAGTAAAGACTCATAATTGCAAATTCCAGCTTAGGCTCTGATTAATCATCAGCCCTCAACACTTTCAGCCTCTGGTTTGTGTTTGGAAGGCACTGATGGCCTGTGTTTGATCTCCCATCACTCCAGATAAAGTGGGGTTGCCCTAATGCTTCACACATAATCTGTTCCTAATTGGAAGAGCTCCTTGAGGCATCTCCTCATCCTGGGGACACAACACTTCATCACTGCAGCTCGTTATGAGAGTGCCACCCTCAGAAATTATAATTCTCTACCTCTTTGAAAAGGAATTAGTGTTTTCTGATGTCTTCCCTGTAACAAGCACCCGCAGCCAAGTTATTCCGAGAGAATAATTTCCTCACAATTAACTGGGCAGGTTTCCCCTCTGTGAAAGAGCAGAGTTTGGTCAGAATGTTATATTGTGGTCAAAAATGAGTGGTTATAAAGGTCAGGGTGTCCAATACCCGCAGTGCCCCAACTGTTGAGTGGGGGGTTGCAAAGATTAATAGGAAAATAGATGAAGGCAGCATTAAAAAACCCTTTGTGATTCAGACAGCTCGTTGTGTTCTGCTTCTGAGCCTTGGAGGAGCTGCCACAGTTCAGGGGGAGAGGCAGGCAAGGAAAAGGGATCAGTTTATCCGTGGCAAGGGGAGATGTGGCCACTCAAAGCCCAGCAGAGGGATGGGTGCCTTGGGGCAGGGCCTGGAGAGCAAACATCCCATTTTCAGTGGTTCCTCCAAAACTTGGTGTTTTGGGAACTTCACAGATTTTTAGTGGAATCCAGATCAAAATATAAAAGGATCAGATGAAGATGCTGCTGGCAAATATGAGTCTATCTCTGAGCAGGTGGACTAGAGACCCCCAGAGATCTCTTATTCCATCATTTTGAGGCGTCCACTTTGCCAGGGGAGAGTTCCAAGCTCAGCAGGTTAAATACGGAACCCAGCTCCTCTTGGAAGGAATAACCTGTGTCAGGGTCACAGTCTTCCCAAAGAATT
>NW_020885006.1:43939-52446 GCF_003945725.1 Corapipo altera | reverse complement strand
TCTTCCCAAAGAATTTATTTATTCCTTGGAAGGAATAACCTGTGTCAAGGTCACAATCTTTGCAAAGAATTCATTTATTCCTTGGAAGGAATAACCTGTTTCATGGTCACAATCCTTTCCAAAGAATTAATTGATGTTCTTGGCAGAACTCGTATCAATGTAGTTTTTATTCTATGTTGAGATTATTTGATATAACTTGGGACATAGATATTGATATATTCACAGTGAGAGAGATTCCTGAACTGTCTGGACACAATCCTGTGCCATGTGCTCTGGGATGGCCCTGGGACCAGATGAGCCACTGGTCACTTCCTGTGATCTTTATTTAAAAATTGATAAACTGATGGTGATCAATACCCAGCACCAGTGAGGAGATGGAATTCCTGCTGATCCATTGGAACCAAATGGTGCCACAGAAATGTTTTGGGACCCCGGGGGGGGGTGGGGATATTTCAGAGCTCAAAGTGCTGAATCTGGTACAAACCAGCTCAAAGAACATGAGGACATCTCTGTTCCAGAACATCCCACAGGGAGATATCCAGTATATCCATTTATTACTCCCACATCCTTCTCTGTGCTGTCACTCTCAGAGGCAGCATTATCCTGTTTTTTTCGCCTCCATGGCTTTCCATTCTCATGGTCCTGCCTTCCACTCACATTTGATGGTGCGATTTCACTTTGTGCTTCCCTCGTGTTGGTACCAGTGGTTACTGAGTTGTTTTTTCACTGCTCTTCCCTCCTCACTTCCCTGGTTCCACCTGCACTGTGTTACATCCACTGAGACGCTTCTGACCTCAAGATTAGTGCAGGATTATTTCTGAAGGATCAGAAAACTGATGGTTTTAAGTTATAGGGAAGAGAGGAAACAGCCTCAAGACATTAGGAAAGATTTCTTCATGGAAAAAGTTGCCAAGCACTGGAATGGACTTCCCAGGGCAGTGGTGGAGTCCCCATCCCTGGAAGTCTTCAAAGACCACATGGATGTGGCACTTGAGGACAATGGGAGAGGTTGGACTCCATGACCTGGGAGGTATTTTCCAAACTTAAGGATTCTGGGATTTCATTCATTTAAGTTTTAAAAATGGTGCATTTTTGCACTTCTGTGTGTAGTTTGTCCAGAGGAATCTCTCAGGCAATGAAAATCACTGGCTGAGCCACAATTCCAACCAGGAATGGGCTGGAAGAGCCTTTGAGAGTAAACAGGGCCCTGAACTACAAGAGGGTTCAGGAGCTGTGGAGCACCAAGGGATGAGAAAAGAGCGTTCAAGAAAATAGTGTGAATTTTCCTCTCATACCTCGGAATAACTTTGTTTTACTCAGCAGAACAAATAAGGCAGAGCCTTTGCCGGAGGGGAGGGAGCCACGGGAGAGATTCCACAGTAAATCAACATTTACCTCCCTGAGTCACACTGAGAATTCCGTGGCCCTGAGGCCCTTTTGAACAAATAGCTGGGAATGAACACCAAGGGGCTGGGAGGAGTTCTACAAACCTTCTCCTTGCTTTTAATGTCTCTGTACACGAAGCCAAGAGGGACATTCCAAGGGGGGATGTGTGTTTTTGCTGCTAATTTTGGTGTTCAGCAGCTCAGGGGGGCGTTAAAAAGTCCTACAGGTTGTTGTGTTGGTTTTTGTCAATCGTTAAATCCTTCCATGGATCTTTTTCTGGCCAGATATTTCAGGACACTGAGTGAGGATGAATGATGGGGCTTTGAGGTCCCTTCCAACACAAACTGTTCTGGGATTCTGTGAGTTTTTTGTAGCTTTTAGGCTTTTCAAGCTGTCCCCCACCTCAAAAGGGAAGGGAGCACCCAGGATTCGTGAATTGGAAAAGGAGCTACAAAAGTCAGAGGGTGCAGAAAAACTTAAAAAGTTTTATTTGTAAATGACAGACTCGGGGTGGAAATTGGTGTAAATTAGTTCCTGATCTTCTGGTGTGTGGGGTTTGAGTGAGGAGGAGGGGGAGAGGGAGTTGAGAGAGAGAAAAAAAGGAAGGAAGGATGATCCCCAGTCCTGGCTCCAGCACAGACCCAGCTGAAGGGGTGTCCTGAGTCCTGGGATTCATGGGAACACCTTTTTGGGGATAAATTCCCCCACCCGGGAGATCACTTTATTCCTTTCTATGCAGCTTAGTTCTCATGCAAGATTTGGGGTCTTGCTTGGTCCTGATCCCCCCGTGGTCCATTCCCACTTCTCCAGCTCATCTGTGCTGATCTCCAGGAGCCAGAACAAGGATGTTTGTCCCAGAAAGTGCTGCCCTCCCTCCACGTGACCCCTTCTCCAGCCACATCCTGCTCTTCCTCACTGTGTGTTATTCCCACAATCCTTGGTTGGCTCCATGGCCATCCAACTGCCGGGGTTTGGGACAGACGCATCAACTCTGATCTCCTGGGCTCCTCCACACCCTCCCCTGTTGGTGCCTTCAGTTAAACTCCATCTCTTCTGCTGCCCTGGATCAGCTGCCTTTTGTTCTCTCTGTCCCAAAGGGAAGGAGATCCTTGGAGTGGAGTTGTCTTGTTCCCACCTGGGAATGGGAAGGGGATTAATGCTGATGTTTCTAAGCTGCTCCTGGGTTTTGCTTGGAGAGGAGCAGATGTGCTCATTTAGTGGGAAGCGATTGTCCTTAGCAGGGAAACAAATTCTGCTCAAGATCTCCAAATAAAATATTGGTTTAACTCAGCAGGAGCACAGGTGACCTAAAGCAATTGATTGAGGGGAATTTTGATTTGTTAATTGATTGATTTTGGGTTCCAGGGAGACCTTAGAGCCCCTTGCAGGGCCTAAAGGGGCTCCAGGAGAGCTGGAGAGGGACTGGGGACAAGGCATGGAGGGACAGGACACAGGGAATGGCTTCCCACTGCCAGAGGGAAGGGTTAGATGGGAGACTGGGAAGGAATTTCTGGCTGAGAGGGTGGGGAGGCCCTGGCCCAGGTTGCCCAGAGAAGCTGTGGCTGCCCCTGGATCCCTGGGAGTGTCCAAGGCCAGGTTGGAGCAGCCTGGGCTGGTGGAAGGTGTCCCTGCCCATGGCAGGGGGTGGCACTGGATGGGCTTTTAAGGTCCTTCCAACCCAAACCACTCTGGATTTTTATCATTAACTCATAGAATAAGTAAAAAACTAGAGTTTGCAATACTGGATAAATTTTAAAGCCTGATCAAGGTTTAATATGCAAATGAACAAAAGGGCCATGGGTGGGTCATCTGCAAAAATAGTGATAAAATCTGCTAAAAGGAGTGACTTTCTTGCCAGAGAGCCAGTGAGCGTGAGCTGGAGTCAGAACTTGGGCTCTCTGCAGGACTGCAGAATAAATTGAATGTGTTGTGCTCCAGAACTGCCCAGACTGGATGATCTACTGTCTGTTCTGGGCTTCAAATTGGTCTGTAATTCTTTGGCCAGTGGCTGTGGCAAAGCTACACGACAACGAGCAGGACCTGCCATGAATCTTCCTGGGAAGAAAGAGCTGCCAGGTCGTTCATCTTCCCCTTGCCAGCGCCGTGACAGGTCCCTGGCAGGCCCTGGCAACGGTTACGTGCTTTTAATTAGAGTGCTGCAAGATTTACATCGGTGCTCCAGCTCCTGCCCCACCATATCCCACTGCAGAGAAATGTTCTGCCCGCCCAGCTGGCAGGGGATGGAGATTTTTCCAAGGAATAACTGATTCTCGGGAGCGCGTCAAGGACGAGGGCTTGAATTCAGCCCAGAGGAGTGGGGTGGGAAGTCCCAACTCTAATTCCTTCTGGGTAACTGTCAATCCGTGGTCCCTGCACAAAAATCAGCTTTTAAGAGCATTTTTTCCATTATTTTGTGGAAGGGTTGGGATATCTTTTATTTTCAGGAGCAACAGCCTCTGCCCATCAGAAGTTCTTTAGTGAATACGTGGCATTAAAATGCTGCACCTTAAAACTGGGAAAGGCTGGAGGTGTTTTTAAATAACAGCGGCTAAAAATAGTGATGGACAAGCCACCATATATTGCAAGGCACAATGGACCCTTTGCATCAGGATCCATGAAGGAAAATTACCCAAGTTCCTGGTTTTTAGTACAAATTAGGCAGGAAAAGGAATATGAACATGGGAAGCAGAGTCTGGAAAGGTCAGAAACCTTGGCTGGAATTAAAGACTGGTCTTTGAGGAAATTTTTCCCTCCTGTTGCCCAGAATTCCACTGCCCAGCTGCTGTATCTGCAAACACCTGTGATGCTGTGCTGGAGGCATTTTGGGGCTTCATTTATTTGTCTGTTTATTTATTTGCTTCTACCTGAACTTCCACTGTGTTCAGGAGCTCCAGTTCTGCTCTGCAATGCAAAATAAATCCGGGTTTACGTGTCTGCAATGAGGTTATAAATCAAAATCCATTTAAATGACCTCCAAACCTCGATGCAGGGCCACGGATTTTATGTGGTTCTGGGTGGGTGGCTGGGTCGAACTCAGTCCTTTTGTTCTTAAAGAACTGTAATAGGAAAACCATGGAAATGAGTTTAAAACCTGCAGATTTAGATGAGTTTAAAACAGGTAGAGGGAGTGTGTTGAGTTGGTTTTGACTTTGTGCACTGTGTGATGTAATTATAGAATGACTTGATACTTCAAAAAAAATTAGGGATTGTATTTTCTGGTGATTAGTGAGGACTGAGGCTGGTGTTTGTCACTCAGGCCCTAATTCCCATTTTTAACTCATTGAATCCCAGAATGTTTTGGGTTGGGAGGGACCTTAAAGCCCATCCAGCCCCACCCCCTGCCATGGGCAGGGACACCTTCCACTGGCCCGGGTTGCTCCAACCTGGCCTTGGACACTTCCAGGGATCCAGGGGCAGCCACAGCTTCTCTGGGCAACCTGGGCCAGGGCCTCCCCACCCTCCCAGCCAGGAATTTCTTCCCAATATCCCATCTAACCCTGCCCTGTGGCAGTGGGAAGCCATTCCCTGTGTCCTGTCCCTCCATGCCTTGTCCCCAGTCCCTCTCCAGCTCTCCTGGAGCCCCTTTAGGCCCTGCAAGGGGCTCTCAGCTCTCCCTGGAGCCTTCTCTTCTCCAGGGGAACCCCCCCAGCTCTCCCAGCCTGGCTCCATAAAAATACCACACTGTAGGAAAAAGTGGATCTTGCCCAGTCAGCTCCAGGCTGGCAAAGAACCCTCCTGATTTTTGGAGCAGGGATTCAGCCCCTGCATCAGAATCCAGGAGTGCAGCAGGTCCCGTTCCCGGCCCCACACCGGCAGGGACCATAAACGGCTTTAATGTGCTTTTTGTGATGTGTGAACACGAATATCCTTCCCCTCTCCTGGGATTCAACTCACAGTGACCTCTACCCTCTCTCTGCAGGAGGAATATGAAACGTTGGCAGTGTGATTATTCCTGCCCCAGGCACATTCCCTGTTTTCCTCCGCCGGGACTCGGCCGTGCCACAGTGTCTGGGTGCTGCTCCCCTGCAGCCAACAGCAGTAAGTCAGGCTGGTTTCTTTATTTCCCTTTTTTAAGGATTGAAAACATTAATATCTGTAGCAGTAAGAGAGGTTGTGGAATCCCCTGGATCCCTGGAAGTGTCCAAGGCCAGGTCGGAGCAACCTGGACCAGTGGAAGGTGTCCCTGCCCATGGCAGGGGGTGGAATAAGATGGTTTTTAAGGTCCCTTCCAACCCAACCCATTCCATGATTCCATGATTCTGCGATCCAGTGCCAGCCATCTTAGAACCACAACCACAAACCTTGTGTGGAAGGGAAAAAAAATGGTTAAAAAATGAAGAATTGGAGGTGTTTGCTCAGCACTGCAGAGCTTCAGCTTTGGTTAGAGGAGTAGCTGCTGCAGGAGGTTAAGAACTTACAGGATTAAAAGAACTGATGATATTTAAACCCAGTTTCTGAAGGTTCATTATCCCCGTTGAACAAGGCAGTTGTTAAATATTGGGATAAGAAGGAAACTGTTCCTGAGTGGGAAGTTATTTTATCGAGGTCACCTGAAGAATATCTTTCTCAACAGCACTGATTTTTGCTTAAAGTTGCCTGGGTGAGTGGATTTTTAGTAAGACTGTGTTTAAAAGCTTTGCCCAAAGATCTCTTGCCAAACCCACACAATTATGCAGAATTCCAGTGTTGGAATTCAAATACTTCCTTTACATTTGTTTTTATTTTAATGCAAAATATAGGAAGGTGCTGAATGCAATGTCTCTAATGGAGTTTTGTCCATACCAGAGAACTCACATGATAGGAAATTAATGAGATGTATTAGGGCATTATTTTCCCTTGACAAATGAACGGATTTTTGCACTGGATTTAATGTATGGAAAAAATTGCACCAATTAAAAGCGAAGCCTGAGGCTCAACCATCAGAACTCAAGTGTCAAAATAGAAATATTGCCCAGGGAGCCATTTTATAAAGAGGAGAAGGAGGGTTGTCCCCTCAGAAAGGGATTCTAGACAAAACTTTGGCATTTCAAGAGCCAGGAGGGTGAAAAATTGCCTAATTTACGGAGTGATACTACTGTGGTTGTGAGAAATGCATGGTGAGGTGATTGGAGAAGAAAAATTCCATGTTAATGAAACCAAACCCTTAACCAGAAGAAAAAGAGAAGGAAATGAGTTTCCGTTTTCTCACATCTTCAAAATCTGAGCCTGATGCCATAAAATTCCAGCTTTGTGCTTTCTGGGAAGCACAATCATCCTGGCCCCTGCTTTGGGTTCCTCCTCCAGCCGGAATACCTATGTCACAGCAGGAATTTTGCATCTTTCCATGGAATTCAGGGTGAGCCAGGAGAGCCCTGGGTTGGAAGAGCTGAGCTGAAAGTGAGCCTGGAGGGACCTGCGGGGTCTGAGGGTCTGTGGGACTGTGGGATGGGATCCCTGTGCCCTGGGAAGGGGTTTTGCTGCTGAGGGCTGGTTTCCTTTGGTAGAAGGTGGAGTCACACCATTGTTTAGGTGGGAAAAGCCCTCTGAGTCCAACCAGCCCCAGCACTGCCAAGGCCACCACTGAGCCACGTCCCCAAGTGCCACATCCACAGGGCTTGGAAATCCCTCCAGGGATGGGAATCACCCCTGCCCTGGGAACCTGTGCCAGGGCTGGATGGCCCTTTTCAGGGAGAAATTCCTCCTCCTGTCCCACCTGAGCCTCCCCTGGCCCAGCTGGAGGCCGTTCCCTCTCCTCCTGTCCCTTGTTCCCCGGGAGCAGAGCCCGACACCCCCCGGCTCCCCCCTCCTGTCAGGGGGTTGCAGAGCCAGAAGGTCCCCCCTGAGCCTCCTTTGCTCCAGGCTGAGCCCCCACAGCTCCCTCAAGGAGAAGGTGTCTGGAGCTGTCATGGACATTAAAGGGTGGTGAGGCCTTGTCAGGGGCTGCCCAGGGAGGTTTGGAGTGCCCAGCCCTGGAGGTGTCCCAGGAAGGCCTGGCCGTGGCACTCAGTGCTCTGGGCTGGGGGACAAGGTGGGCATCGGGCACAGGGGGGATCCATGGGCTGGGAGGGCTTTTCCAGCCTCAGGGATTCTGTGCTGTGCTGCAGACACCACCCTGCAGTTGCAGTGGAGTAAAACTGGGATGTGGCCTTTAAATTAAAACACCATAAAGGTTCAGAATCCCAACGCTCTGCTCCTCATGAGCTCCTGCACCAATTTCCATTCACATATTCCCACGTCCATCACTGTCAGCAGCAGGAATTTGAGGACAGGGAGGTTTTTCCAGCACTGCTGGTGCCCAGCAGTTCATCCCCACGGTCCTGCTCCAGCTCCCAGCTCTGTCCCTGCCGAGGGCTGAGGTGTCTGTGGGATCCCAGCCTTGTTCCTGCTCAATGGCCCTGCAAAATCCACACACTTGGAGCCTTCACAACAGAGGTTATTTTATAGCTCTAATAAAATCCTTGGGGGATAGATTATTTACCTCAGTGTTGTTACTCCCTGGTTTGAATCCACTTTTCAAATGGCCGATCAGTCACCCCCACAGCCTCAGTTTTTACAGCAATAATTTCCTGGGGATTCCAGCACGGACTGGGCACGGGCTGGGAGTGTCACACAGGGGCTGGAACACCCCTTTGTGCTCCTGAGCAGTTCTCATACTCCAGAAGTCATCATGGAATGGTTTGGATTGGAAGAGACCTTAAAGCCCATCTCATTCCAGCCCCTGCCATGGGCAGCGACACCTCCCACTAGCCCAGGTTGCTCCAACCTGGCCTTGGACACTTCCAGGAATGTTCAGGTAAACAAGGTATTTTAAGGAGCACAACCAAAGAGCAAGAACAGGAGGAGTTTTTACACTACAAAGCAATTTTTACATCAGTAATGCCATTATTTGTTCTTTATTATAAATGTTACTGTCTGATGCTGTTTCACCCAACAAATATACCTCTGCACATTGAATATCTTACCCCATTAGATTGTGTAATTCCCATTACATATCACATGGGAATGTGAGTGCCAGATCCCACTGCATTGCACTTCTTCCACAGCTTTGACTCCTTAAAAAACAGGAAAAGACAGGATAATCCCTATAAATAACCTTGCCTTCTATTCCTACATGGGGTGCTGGTGGGTGGATTTTCATCTTT
>NW_020885006.1:42893-43929 GCF_003945725.1 Corapipo altera | reverse complement strand
AATCATAGAATCATAGAATCATGGAATCATAGAATCATGGAATCATGGAATCATAGAATCATGGAATCATGGAATCATGAAATCATGGAATCATAGAATCATGGAATCATGGAATCATGGAATCATAGAATCACAGAATCAGCTGGGTTGGAAGGGACCTCTGAGATCATCCAGTCCAACCCTTGATCCAACCCCGCCGTGGTTCCCAGCCCATGGCACTGATGCCACATCCAGTCTGTCCTTAAACACCTCCAGGGATGGAGAATCCACCCCTTCCCTGGGCAGCCCATTCCAAGGGCTGAGCACCCTCTCTGCAAAGAAATTCTTCCTAATCTCCAACCTAACCCTCCCCTGGCACAGCTGAAGACCGAGCCCTCTTGTCTTGCTGAGAGTTGCCTGGGAAAAGAGACCAACCCCCCCTGGCTCCCCCCTCCTGTCAGGGAGTTGCAGAGAGTGAGGAGGTCTCCCCTGAGCCTCCTCTTCTCCAGGCTGAGCCCCCCCAGCTCCCTCAGCCTCTCCTCACAGCACTTGTGCTCCAGTCCCTTCCCCAGCCTCGTTGCTCTCCTCTGCACCTGCTCCAGCCCCTCAATGTCCTTCCTGACAGCTTGACAGGGATCCTGACACCCGGAGCTCCAGCCAGGAGCCATCGAGGCAGTTCAGCCAAGAGCTCCAGCCCTCGCCTCAATAAATCCTCCTGCACTTCATTTAGCAGCAAAGGAGCTTTGCTGCAACGCGTAAAAAACCCCCATGTGTGGCAGAAGAGCTTTAATATCCCAAATTCTGCCTGTTAAAACCCCAAATCCCCTTCTCATTGGAGCTGATGCTCAAAGGTCCTGTTGCCACGGGGCAAACATGGGACAGAATTTCAAACACAACATTTCAAAGTGTTCTTTTCCCTATTTTTTTGTTTTGGTTTGTTCTTTTTGTTCATTTATTTGTTTGGTTTTGGTTTTGTGGGGTTTTTTTGTGTGTTTTTTTTTTAATTTGGTTTGGTGGGGTTTTTTGTTTGTTTTGTTTTTTTTTTTGGGGGGGGTTT